>NC_057809.1:329916173-330019436 GCF_018294505.1 Triticum aestivum
CTAAGGCCGGAGTGGTTGCTGGAGTCGCGAAACCTTGGAAGATCAAGTCTCCTCGGATATCAGTGGCATAGTTTAGATTTCCAAAACTGATATGGTGACCAGGGGCGTAGCTGTCGATCTGCTCCAGGTGACCAACCGAGTTGGCGCGCAGTGGGAAGCCACCGAATACGAAGATCTGTCCGGGAAGAAAATATCCTTCCCGGCAGCATTTTTGTAGATGATCGATGGAGCCATCGAGCCTTTTGATGATGGCACCGTGGAACTCTCAATGAAAGCACCAATGTCGGGGACAAAATCGGAAGATCTCGGGTATGGGGTCCCGAACTGTGCGTCTAAGTATCGAAGATAATAGGAGATAGGGGACACGATGTTTACCTAGGTTCAGGCCCTCTTGATGGAGGTAATACCCTACGTCCTTCTTGATTGACTTTGATGAGTATAGTGGTTACAAGAGTTGATCTACCACGAGATTGTAATGGCTAAACCCTAGATGTCTAGCCCGTATGATTGTGATTGCCTCTATGGACTAAACCTTCCGGTTTATATAGACATCGGAGGGGGTTAGGGTTGTACAGAGTCGGTTTACAGAGAAAGGAATCTTCATATCCGCATGCCAAGCTTGCCTTCAATGCCAAGGAGAGTCCCATCTGGACACGGAGGAAAGCCTTGTATGTTGTATCTTCGTAGCCCATTAGTCCGGCCCATGTTACATAGCCCGGACGCCCGAGACCCCCTAATCCAGGACCCCCTCAGTCATGTTCATCCAGTGGCAACGTGTCAGGACCCCGATTCCAAGTCACATCGATCTAGCCGGTAACACCTCATATCACTTTGCGGCCTCATGGACGGTATTCCCATGGGTGTCGCCTTACCATGGCCTGGAACTGTTTGCGCCTTTTGGCTCACGTATATGATAGTGTCGCTAGCATCCATATGACAGAGAACCCGGGACGACATGACTAGTCATGAACCCAAAGTGGCACTAACTTACGGGGACTTGCATACATGAATCAAGATAGAGCATGTCGGTTAGCAACATGCGAATCTGGGCTGTAACACTGGGCTAACAGGACTCCGGTGAACCGGGCCGTAGCAGGCTAGGCAGGACTCCGGATGTCACCGCGTGACATTTCCCCAAAGGGACAGACATAGGAACAAAGTGAATCACATGCCGGCCAGTCAAGTGTTCTGGAGCAGTAGTGCTGGGCTAGCAGGACTCCGATAAACCGGGCTGTAGCGGACTACTATGGCTCATGAAAGCACAAGACTACATTTCCCCATAAGAGAGGCTACCAACGATAAACAACTAGGTTGTCAGATCCCACACATACCAAGCATTTCAATCATACACACAATATGCTCAATATGTGCAATACAACATGGCATCACAACAAGACTCTACGACTCAGAGTATTTATTCATTAGGCTCCAAAGAGCCAGATATTACAAACATGGGTCTCAAGACCCAACATTCAGAGCATACAAGTCAAAGCACATGCGAAAGCTTAACATGTCTGAGTACAGACTTCTACAAATGAAAAAGGCCGAGAAGCCTGACTATCTACCAGATCCTGCCGAGGGCACAAGATCGTAGCTGAGGTATCAAGCTAAACGTCGAAGTCCACACGGAACTACTAGCGAGACTGACGTATCTCTACAAAACATAAATTAAGCAAACGTGAGTACAAATGTACCCAGCAAGACTTACATCAGAACTAACTACATATGCATCGGTATCAGCAAGGGGGGTGGTGGAGTTTAACTGTAGCAAGCCAACTTTGACTCGGTGGCTATCCTAAACTACGACTGCAAGTAACTCTTTTGGGGTGGCGCACACGAGTCTGCATATTCACCATATCAATACTCCACTATGGATCCGCTCCCGTCTCCCTACGAGAAGGCCATCCATAGCACTCACGCTTATCTTGCGCATTTTAGAGTATCCACTTTCACTTGTCTATGAACTATGCAAGGGGTCCAAGTTTCCATATCCGAGGAATCCGGCTATTCGAATATATAATGATAACCCTGCAGGGGTGTACTTCTTCACACACGCTCTCGCCACTTACCACCATGTACACATCGTGTATCTCGGCAACCTTCAAGCGGAAGCCTGGCGAGGGAGTCGGCCACGACCTGACTAACCAACATGTCTCTAGTCCAGGTTTATCGCCTATTCGGGTTCCATCTGCAAGGAGATCCGGCCGGGGTGTCGCTCACAGCCCCAAACGATGTGAGAAGGGTTCCCAAGCCGACCATCCGGGTGCCACTTGGTACACCGTTCCACTGTGCCTAGTCTGTCCCAAGCCCACCAGTACCGGGTGGCACTTAGTAGACTACTAGCACTACCTACAAACACCAGAAACTAGTTGCAACTCCTGGACAGAGATCAGGTTGATTATTAAGTCGAGAGGGGCAGTTAAGCATTCCAATGTGTGGTAGTAACTGTTCATGGATCACAAACACAGAACTCAGTTCCCGAGGACGGTTTCAATGAGACAACCCACCATGTACTCCTACATGGCCTCTCACCGCTACCTTTACAAAATCGTGTTCACACACATAGCTCTCAACAGTAGGACATGTTCACCACATTCCAATTCATCCCCGATGAACCAGACCTGACTCAACTCTAAGCAGTAGCAGGCATGACAAAAAGCATGAATGAGCAGGCACACCAGGGCTCAAACAACTCCTACTCATGCTAGTGGGTTTCATCTATTTACTGTGGCAATGAGAGGTTATGCAGAGGAAAGGGGTTCAACTACCGCAGCATGTAACAGTTGAATCGTTGTTGTCCTAATGTAGTAAAAGAGAGCAGGAGCGAGAGAGCGGGATTGTGTCGGAATGAACAAGGGGGTTTTGCTTGCCTGGCACTTCTGAAGATAGTATAGTTCTTCATCGGTGTCATTGATCTCATCGTCGGAACATCGTCTACTGAGAGGGGTCAACTACCGGCAAACAAGGAAGAACACAATCAATGCAATGCACAATATGATGCATGATCATGACATGGAAATATGCTATGATTTGTACTAATGCATCTAGCTATGATTTAAATGAAGTTGGTTTGAATACATGATTCAAATTCCAACTCCATATATGATTATTTAAATGCACTTTATTTATTTTGTCCAAAACAGAGGACAAACGTTGTTCAAACATGCAAGAAAATGGGACAGATGGATTCCTTGAATTTTTCTGATAATTTTTCATATATAAATTATTTCATTCTGAGTTATAGATTAATTTCCATGATTTTTAGAAGATTTAGACATTTTCTGGAATTTTCTATCTAAGAATAAATCCAGAAAAGGATTTGCTGCATTAGCCTGGCGTCAGTGGGACGTCAGCGGTCAACAGACCCGGTCAGGGTGAAACCTGACCAGTGGGTCCCGCGTGTCAGTGTCATTAGTCTAACTAATTTTTAGTTAGTCCTAATCCTAACTTAATTAGCAGGCGGGTCCCATCTGTCATAGACCAGGGGGTCAAACTAGGCCCACCCGGGTCAACTCGGTCAGCGGGGGTCAATCCCCTGGTTAGCAGGGTCAATCCCGCCGGTGTTGAGTCGCCGGCGAGGCCGAGACGGTGGAGGGGCTCGGATTTTGCCCTCCGGCGACCAAATTAGGGGCCGAGACCACCTACAGCGAGCTGGCACTCACGCGCACCCATTCGAACAAGCGAGAGAGGCTGCGGTGGAGTGAGCTCGCCGGAGTCGAGCTCGTGGTGGCGGTCGGAGCTCGGGCAACGACGGGTTCGGCGCTAGGGTGCAAGGCAGGAGGAGCTGGTGGGCGCTAAGGGCTCCTGGAGCCATGCTGAGTGCAGAGGTGTGCTTGGCTTCGAGCCACTGTGGCTCTAGCCACGACGGCATCGAGGCACGGCGGAGGCGAGCTTCGGCCGCGGTGGTTAGTGAGGCTAGATGATGAAAAAGACGGCAGGGAGAGAGGGGTTTGGTAGACGAGCTCACGGTGAGGTCGTCGATGATCTCAGCATGCTTGAAGACGGCTTGGTGACAGCGGAAAGTCGCCGGTGATCTCCGTGGCCGAAGGAGGAAGGAGGGGTCGGGGACGATGCTTCGGGGCTCCTTTGGTCGCGTGAGACGACGGAGAGGACTAGGGCGGCATGGCGGAGCTCGGGGACGTGTCGGAGAGGCTCGGGGATGGTTGCGGCTACGGCTATGGTGAACGGCGGCAGCGGTAGTGTTCGGTGGTGAGAGGGAGAGAGAGAGCAGAGGAGAGGGGATGAGCTCGAGATAGAGTGAGAGGTGCAGGGGGGCGTGTGGCGCTCGGGAGAGATCTAGGGCGACGGGGACGTAGGCAGGCAGGGTGGAGGTGGCCGGGGCGCGTGCTGGCGCGCTGCGACCACGCGCTCTGCCCACTGGCCTGGGGAGGAAGACGACAAGAAGGAGGAGGTGGGCTGGGCCGAATCTGCTAGGCCACTAGGTAAGTGGGCCTCAGGTTAGTCTCTGCTTCCTTTTTTATATGTTTCTGTTTTCTATTTTTCTTTCTTCGTTTTGATTTGATTTACAAACTAAACCATTTTGAAACTTTCTGTAAATTTTTATGTGAGGTCAGGGAGCTAGTCCAAGGTCACATGCAACTTACAAAAATACTTGAACTTTATTTCTTATATAACTAAAATAAATTCAACTCAAATATGTTATTGATTTAATTCAAAGGCCCAAAATAAATATCTCTGAGATTCCAAAAATATTGTTTTGAGTTTTACCTCTTGCCAATATTTTTAGAGACTAGGAGGAACATTTTCTTGGACTCATTTGAAAAGATTTTTAATGTTGATTATTTCTTAAGTGATTTCTGAGGGTTTCAACTAACCTCAATTCAACTTTTAGAATTTAGACATGATGCATGGATGCCCTCTTATGCAACTATTGCAAACAATTCTAGGGATGTGACAACTCACCCCCACTAAACGAGAATCTCGTCCCGAGATTCAAGACGTGAGGTAAGAAGGCAGAGGGGGCACAAAGACGACATGATCTTCGTTATCCAATTACCCTTCTCGGAGATGTTGATTCATTACTCCAATTGATCTTGACGTCTTTGCTTTTGAGATCTTCATCGAACATGATGATGACGGAAAGAGACTCTACCGAAATCGATCTTCTCGAAGATTGAACAACTCACGATCAACTTATGGGCTGAGATGTAGGAACATCTCTCGAGCTGAGACACAAAACACATATCGAGAGGGGAGGAAAGAAACAAATGACGAGGTTTCAATTTGGCAGGCTACAATTCCACACTTGACTAACATGGAGCATATATTTCAAAGTAGCAAGGAGATAATTGCCATGATTTCGTAACATGATACCTTAAGGAAGGTGACTCGTAGAATTATCCCCTTAAGTGGCAAAAAGAATTACTTTTGATACAAAGATCATTGAAACTCTTTACACCAGCCTAAGGCAATCACAATCGATCATTTGAAGGAGTCGGAAAAGGATGGCATACTCACACTAGAATGGATGATGTGGACTACCTTGTTGAAGACAACACAATGAGTGACTTTGCTTATCAACGGAAATGGATGTGACCCATGGTAAGCCCACTTTGAAGATAATCCTGAGTAGTAATTACCGAGAGGGCAACCCATGGTAGGATTGGCACAATGGGGTGCAAGCTGGGAACAAAATGCAAATGGTGGGAATGTTCCAACCATCATATCTGCCTGAGATTCAGATCTGGTTAAAAACCTGATACTTCAGACTCAACATGTCTGAAAAGAAGAGTTGCAACACAAATCGACGAGATGACATTTGCGAGATTCTCGGGAGATGAACTACGATAGCAAGCTCCAAAACACGAGCCGGTTCTGCTACATACATGTGAACACGCTGTCCCAGACAAGCATGACCACATGGTGTCTTATAATAAAACACTATCGAGTTCTGGTTGGGAACCATCATCGCAGATAACGGAGTCTTGTGCATTACCATGGATTAGCACTTAATTCCTTTTCCTAGAACAAATCAGTCAGTGGCTTGGTGTGCTAGGGACACATGTAGAATGAAGGTTGCAGGTCTCCAAACCACATAATACATCGCACGTATGCATGACCGATTTGGGATGATTCCAGAGGAAGCAAAACTAGCTTTCTCAAATTCACGGCGGCAACTTGCATCGAATGCACATGAATGAGAGGAAGTCACTTCTTTCATCCAAACATATACTTCATGGACGGGGCATGAAGAAAATGCTTACACAAGTTTCCAACACTAGCTGGATGTTCAACATGGATCATGGGGGAGACAAAATGCTGCTGATGGGCTCAACAGCAACTCATCAGAATTTCCATATCACTGAACTTCCACAATTATGTGAACAATGTGATAGTATTGGTCAGACCAAAGGATGTAATGGTGTATGCTCGAGGAATAAACCACGAGTAAGACAACATTACAGATATCGTTGGTTCTAACTTGATTTGATGATAGCCCACACTCAAATCAAGGTTTGGACAAGACAATAGATCCAACAACTGATCACGAGGACCAATCGATGGAGACATCATCTTTCTTCAACACACAAACACACACACACACAAAAAGATATCCCTCATCATGAACTAAGTCAGACAAGCTTCCATCTTCTAACTCTCCAAGTTGTTGTTTAGCTTAACCAACTAGCTCGGGGGTATCCAACACAGATTCTTGGAGAATGGATGGTTTAGAGAAAAACCAACATGATCACGAACTCAACATAGCAATCAGGGAACATGCTGGGAATACTTCCGAGAAGATATTCGGAAAATCACAAACCACCGATATGTTCTTAAGCTCGAGAAAAATCTTGCTTTTCAGGGCAAGACAATATAATCAAGAAGCGAGGGAATGTCACAATCCTAACTCATTGGTCGATGAGTGCACCCGGAAATATGGACTAGGTAGCACGATCAATCTTAGGATGATGATTCAATAACCAGCACCCTAAGAATGAGAGTATTGTCCATTAACTACCAAGCAACATGGTTGCTAAGAGTATTGATTTCACACATAACAGTTCACTTGTCGGCAATCCGGTTACAACAACACGGGACCGAGGAATGAATAATGATGGCGAGAAGTATCACTCTGTCAAGAATTCATTAGAGGTGGTGCAATTCTCATGACATCCTTGACATAAAGATGGTAACACTTCAAGGTAGAACAGAGCAAAAGCTGGATTGGCATTTTGATTTGCGGAATACAATTGCTTTGACCCAATCCAAGATATGGATGAGGTTCTCGAGTGTGTTTCTCCTAGTCATTCTGGAATAGGATGGCTTGATAGACCGCAAGAATAATAGGCATCGGTGAATGAATGCACACATACTCTTGACTATCAAATGATAGATGGAGGTCAAAATACAATTAAAGAGGAACAACTCAAAGGGACATATATCTTTCTGAGTTGTGTATGCATAGATTAGTATGTCGGGCAAAGCTCAACATTTCTTCCGAATAACCCATGCAAAACAGTAGAACTGGCAGATTCACAATAAAATGGAGAACTCATCAAGAGCACTCTTGTTGTGATCTTTTGGTTCAAAAGAACTTCTTCCATATTGGCTCATGGTATTGGAAGAACGATATACCACGGACCTCAAGGACTATCACAAGGTTACTAATATCCTAAAGGAACTAGCAACAATATCAACACGAAGTGAACAGAGTGATTCTTGGGTCAAGAACACAGGAGTAGAATACCTACTACTAAATGGCATCACGGGATGCTTCCAGGAATGATGGCCAGAATCATCGCACTGGGGATACAAAAGCATTGCTAAATTCTCGAGGACACCTAGGGTCATAATACTAACTCCAACATACATGTCAAGGCAACGGAGTACCTCAACACACCGATTAGTGCGCTTAATCTGGCCCAAAAATACAACGGAACATGGAGGAAAGATTTGCAAGTGCATCAGACTATTTAGAAACCTGGGATGACTCGGACAGCATAACGGCTATAAATGCTCAAAATGATTTGAGACATCCTGCAAAATGGTGGCATAACCACTCAACATCACAATATCAAGGTTCTGAGGCCAGCTATGAACATATGGAAGTAGTAGGAACTGAACTGAGGCTTGAACTTAACAATCCTAGGCAACTAGGATTTAGTAACACGTCATCCTGAGAGATAGAAGAGAAGCCTAGTCCTTAGCCCCGTAGAAAAGATAAGATGACTCAGATCAGAAGGTCATGAGGGTAAGGAGTAAAAAGAGCCTTAGATTCCCATCCACTATCACTTCCCTTATATAACTAAAGCATTTCTAGACATGACTTCGACCAGCTTGGCTCGGTAATCCTACAGGCAGTCAGGCTCTGATACCAAAGCTGTCAGGACCCCGATTCCAAGTCACATCAATCTAGCCGGTAACACCTCATATCACTTTGCGGCCTCACACACGGTATTCCCATGGGTGTCACCTTACCATGGCCCGGGACCGTTTGCGCCTTTTGGCTCACGTATATGATAGTGTCGCTAGCATACATATGACAGAGAAACCGGGCCGACATGACTAGTCGTGAACCCAAAGTGGCACTAACTTACGGAGACAGGCATACATGAATCAACATTGAGCATGTCGGTCAGCAGCGTGCGAATCCGGGCTGTAGCACTGGGCTAATAGGATTCCGGTGAACCGGGCTGTAGCAGGCTAGGCAGGACTCCGGATGTCACCGCGTGACATTTCCCCGAAGGGACAGACACAGGAACAAAGTGAATCACATGCCGGCCAGTCAAGTGTTCCGGAGCAGTAGTGCTGGGCTAGCAGGACTCCGATGAACCGGGCTGTAGTGGACTACTATGGCTCATGAAAGCACAAGACTACATTTCCCCATAAGAGAGGCTACCAAGGATAAACAACTAGGTTGTCGGATCCCACACATACCAAGCATTTCAATCATACACACAATATGCTCAATATGTGCAATACAACATGGCATCACAACAAGACTCTATGACTCAGAGTATTTATTCATTAGGCTCCGAAGAGCCAGATATTACAAACATGGGTCTCATGACCCAACATTCAGAGCATACAAGTCAAAGCACATGCGAAAGCTTAACATGTCTGAGTACAGACTTCTACAAATGAAAAAGGCCGAGAAGCCTGACTATCTACGAGATCCTGCCGAGGGCACAAGATCGTAGCCGAGGTATCAAGCTAAACATCGAAGTGCACACGGAACTACTAGCGAGACTGACGTCTCTATGCAAAACATAAATTAAGCAAACGTGAGTACAAATGTACCCAGCAAGACTTACATCAGAACTAACTACATATACATCGGTATCAGCAAGGGTGGTGGTGGAGTTTAACTGCAGCAAGCCAGCTTTGACTCCGTGGCTATCCTGAACTACCACTTCAACTAACTCTTTTGGGGTAGCGCACACGAGTCCGCATATTCACCATATCAATACTCCTCTATGGATCCGCTCCCGTCTCCCTATGAGAACGCCATACATAGCACTCACGCTTATCTTGCGCATTTTAGAGTATCCACTTTCACTTGTCTATGAACTATGCAAGGGGTCCAAGTTTCCATATCTGAGGAATCCGGCTATTCGAATAGATAATGATAACCCTACAGGGGTGTACTTCTTCACACACGCTCTCGCCACTTACCACCATGTACACATCGTATATCTCGGCAACCTTCAAGCGGAAGCCTGGCGAGGGAGTCGGCCACGACCTGACTAACCAACATGTCTCTAGTCCAGGTTTATCGCCTATTCGGGTTCCATCTGCAAGGAGATCCGGCCGGGGTGTCGCTCACAGCCCCCAACGATGTGAGCAGGGTTCCCAAGCCCACCATCCGGGTGCCACTTGGTACACCGTGCCACTGTGCCTAGTATGTCCCAAGCCCACCAGTACCGGGTGCCACTTAGTAGACTACTAGCACTACCTACAAACACCAGAAACTAGTTGCAACTCTTGGACAGAGATCAGGTTGATTATTAAGTCGAGAGGGGCACTTAAGCATTACAATGTGTGGTAGTAACTGTTCATGGATCACAAACACAGAACTCAGTTCCTGAGGACGGTTTCAATGAGACAACCCACCATGTACTCCTACATGGCCTCTCACCGCTACCTTTACCAAATCGTGTTCACACACATAGCTCTCAACAGTAGGACATGTTCACCACATTCCAATTCATCCCTGATGAACCAGGCCTGACTCAACTCTAAGCAGTAGCATGCATGACAACAATCTTGAATGAGTAGGCACACCAGGGCTCAAACAACTCCTACTCATGCTAGTGGGTTTCATCTATTTACTGTGGCAATGACAGGTCATGCAGAGGAAAGGGGTTCAACTACCGCAGCATGTAACAGTTGAATCGTTGTTGTCCTAATGCAGTAAAAGAGAGCAGGAGCGAGAGAGTGGGATTGTATTGGAATGAACAAGGGGGTTTTGCTTGCCTGGCACTTCTGAAGATAGTATAGTTCTTCATTAGTGTCATCGATCTCATCGTAGGAACATCGTCTACTGAGAGGGGACAACTACCGGCAAACAAGGAAGAACACAATCAATGCGATGCACAATATGATGCATCATCATGACATGGAAATATGTTATGATTTGTACTAATGCATCTAGCTATGATTTAAATGAAGTTGGTTTGAATACATGATTCAAATTCCAACTCCATATATGATTATTTAAATGCACTTTATTTGTTTTGTCCAAAACAGAGGACAAACATTGTTCAACCATGCATGAAATTGGTACAGATGGATTCCTTGAATTGTTCTGATAATTTTTCATATATAAATTATTTCATTCTGAGTTATATATTAATTTCTATGATGTTTAGAAGTTTTAGACATTTTATGGAATTTTCTATAAGAATAAATCCAAAGGATTTACTGCGTCAGCCTGGCGTCAGTGTGACGTCAGCGGTCAACTGACCCGGTCAGTGTGAAACCTGACTAGTGGGTCCCGCGTGTCAGTGTCATTAGTCTAACTAATTTTTAGTTAGTCCTAATCCTAACTTAATTAGCAGGCGGGTCCCATCTGTCATAGACCAGGGGGGTCAAACTAGTCCCACCCGGGTCAACTCGGTCAGCGGGGGTCAAACCCCTGGTTAGCAGGGTCAATCCCGCTGGTGTTTAGTCGCCGGCGAGGCCGAGACGGCGGAGGGGCTCAGATTTTTCCCTTCGGCGACCAAATTAGCGGCCGAGACCACCTACAGAGAGCTCGCACTCTCGCGCATCCATTGGAGCAAGCGAGAGAGGCTGCGGTGGAGTGAGCACGCCGGAGTCGAGCTCGTGGCAGCGGCCGGAGCTCGGGCAACAACGGGTTCGACGCTACAGTGCAAGGCAGGAGGAGCTGGTGGGCGCTACGGGCTCCTGGAGCCGTGCTGGGTGCAGAGGTGTGCTTGGCTTCGAGCCACTGTGGCTCTAGCCACAACGGCGACGAGGCACGGCAACGGCGAGCTTTGGCTGCGGTGGTTAGTGAGGCTAGAGGAGGAAAAAGACGGCGGGGAGAGAGGGGTTCGGTAGAGGAGCTCACGACGAGGTCGTCGGTGATCTCAGCGTGCTCGAAGACGGCTTGGTGACGGCGGAAAGTCACCGGAGATCTCCGTGGCCAAAGGAGGAAGGAGGGGTCGGGGACGAAACTTCGGGGCTCCTTTGGTCGCGTGAGACGACGGAGAGGACTAGGGCGGCATGGCGGAGCTCGGGGGCGTGTCGGAGAGGCTCGGGGATGGCTGCGGCTACGGCTATGGCGAACGGGGGCGGCGGCTGCATTCGGTGGTGAGAGGGAGAGAGAGCAGAGGAGGGGGGATGATCCCAAGAGAGAGTGAGAGGTGCAGGGGTCGCGAGGCGGTCAGGAGAGATCCAGGGCGACGGGGACACAGACAGGCAGGGTGGAGGTGGCCGGGGCGCGTGCCGGCACGCTGCGACCACGCGCTCTGTCTACTGGTCTGGGGAGGAAGACGACATGAAGGAGGAGGTGGGTTAGGTCGAATCTGCTAGGCCACCAGGTAAGTGGGCCTCAGGTAAGTCTCTGCTTCCTTTTTTTATATGTTTCTGTTTTCTATTTTTCTTTCTTTGTTTTGATTTGATTTACAAACCAAACCATTTTGAAACTTTCTGTAAATTTTTATGTGACCTGAGGGAGCTAGTCCAAGGTCACATGAAACTTACAAAAATACTTGAACTTTATTTCTTATATAACAGAAATAAATTCAACTCAATTATGTTATAGATTTAATTCAAAGGCCCAAAATAAATATCTCTGAGATTCCAAAATTATTCTTTTGAGTTTTACCTCTTGCCAATATTTTCAGAGACTAGGAGGAACATTTTCTTGGACTCGTTTGAAAAGATTTTTAATGTTGATTATTTCTAAAGTGATTTCTGAGGGTTTCAACTAACCTCAATTCAACTTTCAGAATTTAGACATGATGCATGGATGCTCTCTTATGCAACTATTGCAAATAATTCTAGGGCTGTGACACAACGGCCTCTACTACCACGGGGTCCTTTTCATCCAACCCCCACCAGAACTATTCACCCAACCCCCAACAATGATCATAGTTCATCAAGAGGTAGCAAGTTCGATCGGTTTCAGTTAGCAGCAGTAGCGAAGGAATCGCTCGATCGGGTTTAGTTAATAGCCAAGATCGATCGATCACTCGGGTTCAGTAACGCGTCGCCTACAATGCAATCACTCGGGTTCAGTTAGAGCCCAATGCCTCGCACCCACGCGCATATGTGTACGAGATAAACATGCAATCCCTCAGTGCATCGCTGGCCCCGACCACCCATCGTAACCGGGAACTCCCCGATATTTTCCTCGCCCTCGCTTCTACCATGGTTTTTTCCGTCATTGACGGCCCAAAGAATGTCATGCCGCTACGTCCTTGGCCCACTTAGAACGAAAAGCCCATTTTCTGTGATGATTTTTTGTCATAGAAGTAGGAGCTCACTACATCTATGATGATACCGGATTTTGTCACAATTACCGTCATAGAGGTGTCATAAGCATGACAGAAAAAATTTCGTTCGACCCAAAATGTCACGGATGTGTGACAAAGTTACTGACATACTGATTATGAACCAAGAAAGCATGTACTACGCATATAGTAGAAACATCTACGCACATAGCTAGTACTGCTAAGATAGAAATAAACAGGAGAGGCATAAACATGTTATACCCTCCAATCGGCCAGGCAGAAGCCGCGGCAGCGGCGGAGTCCTTGGCAGCCTTCTTGTCGGCTTCGAGTTTCTTGGCGGTAGCACAATCGGCATCTGTGGACATGATGGCGGTGAAGATGACACGGACTTAGAGGAACCAGACAAACAGAGGTGAGAAATCGCATTGTCACTCCCAAAAACCTAATCACCCTTCGCCCGTACAATATCCGGAGAGGCAGGATTTCAGAGGCCCGCTCTCTCGTCAACATGTACATGGTGAACGGAATGGAGTCATTAGCAGCAGCGGGAGAAGAAGGAATGATAAGGGCGGTGCGCGTGGAGTAGATGTGATCTGTTCGTAGTGGCTAGGGTTTGCCAACGCCTCACATCACATAGATCTGAGCTCGGCTCATTTCAAACCCTCAACCCATGGTGCATCGTGACGAGGCATGACATGGAAAGGTGGGCCGCGGAGGAGGAACACGCAGGAACCACCTTGCTTCTCAAGATCCAATAGCATGTGGAAGAGAATCCCTAATAAGGAGGTCCAACTCCTTCTCCACTAGCAGGATGGGACTAAACTACCCACCACCCCTTGTCATGACACCTACATGGGCCCTTAGATGTTTTTCAGAAATTGTTAGATGTGCCTAAACCCGCCCCATATTTCAACAATCCCCCACCAGATCTCAAGGGCCCATACAAGTGTTTCAGTGAAGACCTATTAAGGTTAAACTTCACCTAGAGAAAGTAGCTACACTCCTTCACAACTGAGTAATGGACTATGCCTTGAATTGTCTGTTTCGTGTAAAGAAGTTTCACCACATGTCTTACTAGTACTAGACTGCCAAAGACTGACCCCTCGGGTGGAGCATATTAGTCACACTCCTCGCCTATTCATGAGCTTACTAGAAATCACAACAATCTCATAAACAGTGACCAGCAGTCGGGCTCATATAGGTGTGTTCCTCCAAAGCTCGCTCTGTAGGACAACATCTTGCTTACATAAGCTTTGGAACCCATTAAGATAGTAGTCATCCTACCATGCAGTTTTCGAGAGTATTGCATCTCCAACAAAGTGGGTTAGTATAGTTACTCTCCTTAGTTCACCACTGGCTTGTTTTCCCATGTCCCACTTCACGGGATCTCCAATCAAATAGGTTGGGCTACCACAATGCAAACTCATGTGGGTCTCATACCCATCTCCCTTGATGGATTATCTATCACAACACGTGATAGCCCTTTTGTAAAGGGATCTGCCAGGTTCTTAGCCATTTGGACATGGTCCAACGCTATCACTCTAGAGTTTCTTAATTTTCTAACATCTTTTAATCTCATTCATATTTGTTTGTTGGACTTCATGTTGTCCTTTGAACTCTTCACCTTGGTGATAACCGTCTGATTATGACAGTTCATAAGGATAGTCAAAACCGGCTTCTCAACCAATGGAAAGTCCACCTAAAGATCTCGAAGCCATCGTGCTTCAACACCAGATGTGTCTAATGTTGTTAATTCTGCTTCCATTGTCGATCTCGTTAAGATCGTTTGCTTGCAAAACTTCCAGGAAATAGCACCACCTCCAAGAGTAAACATATACCTAGTCGTGGACATCATCTCATCAGCATCAGAATCAGAGATCCAATTCGCATCACTATACCCTTCAAGTACCTACGGGAATCCGGTATAGTGAAGTCCATAGTTCATAGTGCCTTTCTATAGCACATAACTCTTTCGATAGCATGCCAATGTACATCATCCGATTTGGAAACAACCCATCTCTGTTTTCTTACAACAAGCGCGATGTCAGGACTCGTTGCGCTCGCTAGGTACATGAGTGAACCAACAATTTGAGAGTATCTCAATTGATCCTTAGTTGTTCCTTCAAACTTTCGAATCAACACACTAGGATCATATGGTGTTTGAGATGGTTTGCAGTTCGAATACCCAAAATGACTCAACACCTTCTCAACATAATGGGATTGTAGAAGTGTAATCTCACCCTCATTATCTCTCAGGTACTTGATGTTCAATATTACATCAGCCACACCAAGGAGCTTCATCTCAAAGTTCTGAGATAAAAGTGACTTAACCTACTCAATAACTTTGAGATTGGTTCCAAATATCAGTATGTCATCAAATACAAGCACAAAATAACTCCTTCTCCCCCCCCCGCCCCGTGGCGACAGTAGACACATTTGTTAGCTTCATTGACAACGAAGCCAACAGATGCTAGACTTGTATTAATCTTGTCATACCATTGCTTAGGTACTTATTTTAGGCCATATAAAGGTTTCAGCAGCCTACACACCTTTCGTTCCTAATCGTTTATCACAAAGCCATCTGGCTGTTGCATGTAGATTTCCTCGTCCAACTCTCCAATTAAGAAAGCCGTCTTATCATCCAACTGGTGGACGAGAAGACCATGCGAGGCCACTAATGAGAGTAATACTCGAATGGTGGTCATTCTGGCCACATGTGAATAAGTATATAAGAAATCTTCCTCTTCTTTCTAGTAATAGCCCTTGTACTTTGAACACCCACTTACATCCCAATGGTTTGCAACCATGGGGATGTTCAGTGATCTCCCATGTCCCGTTAGCCATGATGGAATCCATCTCACTACGGACCGCATCCTTCCAGTAGTCAGCTTCTAGAGAGGCATATGATACGTCCATTTTGCATCATGTTTTCCTACTATTATTTATGATGTTTTTATCCACAATAATGCTTTTTGGAGTAATTCGAATGCCTTTTCTCTCATAATATTGAAGGTGTACACAAAGAGGGAGAATTCCGGCAGTTGGAAATCTGGACCTAGAAAAGCTACGTCAGGCTACCTATTCTGCACAACTCCAAACAAGCTGAAACTTCAAGGAGAATTTTTATGGAATATGTGAAGAATATTTGAGCAAATAAGTACCAGAGGGGCCCACCAGGTGGGCACAACTCACCTAGGTGCACCAGGGAGCCCAGGCGCGCCCTGGTGGGTTGTGCTCACCAAGGCCCACCTCCGGTGCCCATCTTCTGGTATATAAGTAATTTTGACCTAGAAAAAAATAAGGAGAGGACTTTCGAGATGGAGCGCCGCTGTCTCGAGGTGGAACTTGGGCAGGAGCACTTTTGCCCTCTGGCGGAGCGATTCCGCTGGGGGAACTTCCCTCCCAAAGGGGGAAATCATCGTCATCATCATCACCAACAACTCTCCCATCTTGGGGAGGGAAATCTCCATCAACATCTTCAACAACACCATCTCATCTCAAACCCTAGTTCATCTCTTGTGTTCAATCTTGTTACCGGAACTATAGATTGGTGTTTGTGGTTGACTAGTAGTGTTGATTACATCTTGTAGTTGATTAATTTATGGTTTATTTGGTGGAAGATTATATGTGCAGGTCCAATATGCTATTTAATACCCCTCTGATCTTGAGCGTGATTATCATTTGTGAGTAGTTACTTTTGTTCTTGAGGTCACGTGAGAAATCATGTTGCAAGTAATCATGTGAACTTGATATGTGCTCGATATTTTGATAGTATCTATGTTTTGATTCCCTTAGTGGTGTCATGTGAACATCGACTACATGACACTTCACCATATTTGGGCCTAAGGGAATGCATTGTGGAGTAGCAATTAGATGATGGCTTGTGACAGTGACAGAAGCTTAAATCCCAGTTTATGCGCTATTTCGTAAGGGGCCGAATTTATTCTTAATACTTTTCTCGTAGTTGTGGATGCTTGCAGGAGGGTTAATCATAAGTAGGGGGTTTGTTCAGTTAAGAACATTACCTAAGCACCGGCCCACCCACATATCAAATTATCAAAGTAGTGAGCACAAATCAAACCAACATGGTGAAAGTGACTAGAGGAAAATCCCGTGTACCCGCAAGAATGCTTTGCTTATCATAAGAAACCATTTTGGACTATCCTTTGCCTCAAAAGGATTGGGCTACCTTGCTGCACTTTTTCTATCGTTACTTGATCCCTACAAATTATCTTGATATCAAACTACTCTGCAACTTACAATTTTAGCACTTGAAGACATTACCTTGCTGAAAACACTTGTCATTTCCTTCTGCTGCTCGTTGGGTTCGACACTCTTACTTATCGAAAAGAGCTACAATTGATGCCATATACTTTTGGGTCATCAAGGCTATTTTTTGGTGCCATTTCCGAGGAGTGAAGCGCCTTTGGTAAGTAGAAATTGGTAAGAAAACATTCATATAGTGTGCTGAAATTTATTGCCACTTGTTACTATGGAAAACAATCCTTTGAGGGGTTTGTTCAGGGTATCATCACCTTGATCGGAACCACAATTATCTACCCCTCAACCTACTGCACGTACTGAAAATATTGAATATGAAATTCCTTCAGGTATGATAGAACAACTGCTAGCTAATCCTTTTGTAGGAGACGGAACCGAACATCGTGATATGCACTTGATATATGTAAAACAAATTTGTGGATTGTTCAAGCTTGCAGGTTTATCCGGAGATGAAGTTATGAAAAAGGTATTCCTTTTACCTTTGAAGGGAAAATCATTGGCATGTTATAGGCTATGCGATGATGTTCGATCCTGGAATTGTAATCGATTGAAATTGGAGTTCCATCAAAAAATTATCATATGCATCTAGTTCATCGTGATCGGAATTATATATATATAATTTTTGGCCCCGTGAAGGAGAAAGTATCGCTCTAGCTTGGGGGAGGCTGAAGTAAATGTTATATTCATGCCCCAATCATGAGCTCTCAAGAGAAATTATTATCCAGAATTTTTATGCTCGGCTTTCTCGTAATGATCAAACCATGCTTGATACTTCTTATGCTGGTTCTTTTATGAAGAAGACTATTGAATTCCGGTGGGATCTTTTGGAAAGAATTAAACACAACTTTGAAGATTGGGAACTCGATGAAGGTAAAGTGTCAGGTATTAAACTTAAGTATGATTGTGTTAAATCTTTTATGAATACCGATGTTTTTCAAAAATTTAGCACTAAATATGGACTTGACTCTGAGATAGTAGCTTCCTTTTGTGAATCATTTACTACTCATGTTGATCTCCCTAAAGAGAAGTGGTTTAAATATCACCCACCTATTAAACAAGAAATTAAAGAACTGGTACCAGTTAAAGAAGAAACAATAATTTATAATGTAGATCCAGTTGTTCCTACTGCTTATATTGAGAAACCACATTTCCTTGTTAGGATAAAGGAACATGCTAAAGTTTCAACTATGATCAACAAAAGCTATATTAGAACACCTAAACCTGATGACAAAATTAAATTAGAACCTAGTATTGCTATGGTTAAAGATCTCTTGGAAGAAAATGTAGATGGGCATGTTATTTACTTCTGTGAAGAAGGTGCTAGAATTGCCAAACCTGATAAAAAGATAAACATAGACCTGTTGTTGGCATGCCCATTGTCTCAGTTAAAATAGGAGATCACTATTATCATGGTTTATGTGACATAGGTGCTAGCGTGAATGTTATTCCTTATTCCTTATATCAAGATATTATGAATGGCATAGCACCCGCATAGGTAGAAGATATAGACGCTACTATTAAACTTGCCAATAGAGACACTATATCACCAATTGGGATTGTTAGAGATGTTGAAGTCTTGTGTAGCAAAATAAAATACCCTACTGATTTTCTTGTTCTTGGTTCCCCACAAGATGACTTTTGTCACTTTATCTTTGGTAGACCTTTCTTGAAAACCATTAATGCTAGAATAGACTGTGAGAAACAAACTGTCGGTGTTAGTTTTGGTGATGAGTCTCATGAGTTTTATTTTTCCATGTTTAGTAGAAAACTTCATGAAAAATAATTGCCTAGTAAATATGAATTAATTGGTCTTGCTTCTATTACTGTGCCTCCTACTGATCCACTAGAACAATATTTGCTAGACCATGAAAATGATTTACATATGCATGAAAGAAATGAAATAGATGAGATTTTCTTTGAAAAACGTCCTCTGCTTAAACACAATTTGCCTATTGAAACTCTAGGAGGTCCTCCTCCACCTAAAGGTGATCCTGTGTTTGAATTAAAACAATTGTCAAACACTTTGAAATATGCTTATCTTGATGAAAAGAAGATAGATCCTGTTATTATTAGTGCTAACCTTTCGGAACATGAAGAAGAAAGATTATTGAAAGTTCTAAGGAAGCACCGAGGTGCTATTGGATATACTCTTGATGATTTAAAGGGCATTAGTCCCACTCTATGTCAGCAAAAAATTAATATGGAACCTGATGCTAAACCCGTTGTTGATCACCAACATCGGTTAAATCCAAATATGAAGGAAGTGGTAAGAACGGAAATCTTAAAACTTCTGGAAGCATGTATAATCTATCCTATAGCTGATAGTAGATGGGTAAGTCATGTTCATTATGTCCCTAAAAAGGGAGGTATTATTGTTGTTCCTAATGATAAGAATGAACTTAATCGACAAAGAATTGTTACATGCTATAGAATGGTAATTGATTTTAGAAAATTAAACAAAGCAACTAGAAAATATCATTACCCTCCTCCTTTTATTGATCAAATACTAGATAGATTATCTAAGCACACACATTTTTGCTTCCTTGATGGATATTCTGGTTTTTCACAAATACATGTTTCTCAACCTGATCAAGAAAAGACCACTTTTACTTGTCCCTTTGGAACCTATGCTTATAGCGTATGCCTTTTGGTTTATGCAATGCACCTGCTACCTTTCAAAGATGTATGACTGTTATATCCTTTGACTTATGTGAAAAGATTTTTGAGGTTTTCATGGATGATTTCTCTGTTTGTGGTAAGTATTTTGATGATTCTTTAAGCAATCTTGACCGAGTTTTGCAGAGATGCGAGCAAACAAATCTTGTCTTGAATTGGGAAAAGTGCCACTTTATGGTTAATGAAGGCATTGTGTTGGGTCATAAAATTTCTGAAAGAGGTATTGAAGTGGACAAAGCTAAGGTTGATGCAATTGAGAAAATGCCATGTCCTAAAGATACCAAAGGTATTCGTAGTTTCTTAGGTCATGCTAGTTTCTATAGGATATTTATCAAAGACTTTTCTAAAATCTCTTGGCCTCTTACGAATCTTTTGTGAAAGGATGTTCCTTTTGTTTTTGATGATTATTGTTTAGAAGCCTTTGAAACACTCAAGAAAGCCTTAATCTCTGCACCTATTGTTCCACCACCTAACTACAACTTGCCTTTTGAAATTATGTGTGATGCTAGTGATTATGTTGTTGGTGCTATTCTAGGACAAAGAGTTGATAAGAAACTGAATGTTATACATTATGCTAGTAAAACTCTAGATAGTGCTCAACGAAATTATGCTACTACTGAAAAAGAATTCTTAGCGGTGGTGTTTGCTTGTGATAAATTTAGACCTTACGTTGTTGATTCAAAAGTAATTGTTCACACTGATCATGCTGCTATTAAATATCTTATGGAAAATAAAGTTGCTGAACTTAGACTTATTCGATGGGTTCTCTTGCTACAAGAATTTTATTTACATATCACTGATAGAAAAGGAGCTGAGAACCCCGTAGCTGATAACTTGTCTAGGCTTGAAAATGTTCTTGATGACCCACTACCTATTGATGATAGCTTTCTTGATGAGTAGTTAGATGCAATTAATGTTGCTCACAACACTCCTTGGTATGCTGACTATGCTAATTACATTGTTGCTAAATATTTACCACCTAGTTTTACATATCAACAAAATAAAAAATTCTTCTATTATTTAAGACAATACTTTTGGGATGACCCACATCTTTATAAAGGAGTAGATGGTGTTATTAGGTGTTGTGTACCTAAGCATGAACAGGGACAAATCTTACGGAAATGTCACTCTGAATCTTATGGAGGGCATCATGCTGGAGATAGAACTGCTCACAAGGTATTGGAATCTGGATTTTATTGGCCTATTCTCTTCAGGGATGCCCGTAAGTTCGTTTTATCTTGTGATGAATGCCAAAGAATAGGTAATATTGGTAAGCATCAAGAAATTCCTATGAATTATTCACTTGCTATTGAACCATTTGATGGTTGGGGATTTGATTATATAGGACCTTTTCCTTCCTCCAATGGGTATACACATATTTTGGTTGTTGTTGATTATGTTACTAAATGGGTAGAAGCTTTTCCAACCACTAGTGCTGATCACAACACCTCTATTAAAATGCTTAAGGAACTTATTTTCCCAAGGTTTGGAGTCCCTATATATTTAATAACTAATGGTGGTTCACACTTTATTCACGGTGCTTTTCGTAAAGTGCTTGTCAAGTATGATGTTAACCATAGAATTACATCACCTTATCATCCTAAGTCCAGTGTTCAAGTTGAACTTCGCAATAGAGAAATAAAGTTAATTTTGCAAAAGAGTTTCAATAGGTCCTTGAAGAATTGGTCTAATAAATTAGATGATGCACTTTGGGCTTATAGAACAGCATAAAAAATCCTATGGGTATGTCTCCTTATAAAATGGTTTATGGAAAAGCTTGTCATTTGCCTCTTGAGTTAAAACATAAAGCATATTGGGCAATCAAAGAGCTCAAATATGATTTCAATCTCGCTGGTGAAAAGAGGTTATTTGATATTAGCTCATTAGATGAATGGAGAACCCAAGCTTATGAAAATGCCAAGTTGTTTAAAGAAAAAGCCAAAAGGTGGCATGATAAGAGAATCCAAAAGCGTGAGTTTAAAGTAGGACAATATGTTCTTTTGTACAACTCTCATTTTGGATTCTTTGCAGGAAAACTCCTCTCAAAATGGGAACACCCCTATGTCATCGAGGAGGTTTATCGTTCTGGAGCTATCAAAATAAATAATGCTGAAGGTACTAACCCGATGGTTGTTAACGTGCAACGAATAAAACATTATATCTCAGGTATGCACATTAATGTTGAAAGTAATATTATCCAAACTATGACACCGGAAGAACATATAAAAGAGTCCTTATGGAACACTCTAGAATTGTGAAAATAAGGAGGTATGTGATACGGTAAGTAAACGGACTCCGAAAAATATGCAAGAATATTTTTTGTCAGTTTTGGAATATTTAGAAAATTAGGAAAATAAAAAACTTCCAGGAAGCGTACCTTGGTGGGCACAAGACACTAGGTGGGTTGGGCCCACCTGGGGTACCTTCCGGACTCCATTTTTCTATAGCTTGCTTGTTTCCCAAGATAAAAAATCTTTATATACCCCCTCGAACCTATTGACCTCCGTATCACGGAGAAACTTTTGTTCTCTTTTCTTGCTATTTCCGGTTAGATCTGTTGAGCCAGGCATAATGTCTTCTTCTTGCTCCAACAACGTGGAAGAGGATGCTTGGTTGATGAAGATTGAGCTGAAGAGAGAAGAGGGTGCATAAGCCGTCAAGGGAGACGAGAGCAAGGAGGCTACCGTAGATCAACCCCCGGTCTTCGAGCAAGCACTGTCAGCCAAGGA
Source organism: Triticum aestivum (assembly GCF_018294505.1). Taxonomy (NCBI): domain Eukaryota; kingdom Viridiplantae; phylum Streptophyta; class Magnoliopsida; order Poales; family Poaceae; genus Triticum; species Triticum aestivum. Next base: position 329,938,777 of record NC_057809.1, read on the forward strand.
GGAGGAAGAAGATATCCTTAAACCTCACTATGCTCATCTTACTCCTACTGAGATTGAAGCCTTTTGCATCATTGAAACAGTTCATGTACAAAATAAGTATCTTACCATTGAAAATATTCTGCACCAAGAGCACATCATCCACCTGGGGTGCGTCATCCGTCGATTGGAGAACCTCGTGATCCTTAAGGACAGGATCGGTTCACCACCACCTTCTTCTTCATCACAAAAAGAGAATTGAGTATCGGGTATGGGCACTCCCCTTGGCTTCCGCCAAGCTTGGGGGAGCTGCCCCGGTATCGTATCATCCCCACTATCTTTTGCCTTTACTTATTTTAGTTCGATCTTTTCTTTAGATGAATAAAAGTTAGTTTGATCCTTTATTTTCGAGAGTTTGCTTAGTGATCTATACTTGTAACGTGTGCAAGATATATAATAAAGTTTAGTTTGAGTTTTTTCTTTCTTTATTTTCATGTTGCAATAAAAAGAAAAGAAATAAATGAAAGAAAGGAAATAAATGAAAAAGATCATATGCTAATCTTATGGTTGGTGATGACACCACATAAGGAAAAAGTATAAAAAGAAAAGAAATAAATGAAAGAAAGGAAATAAATGAAAAAGATCATATGCTAATCTTATGGTTGGTGATGACACCACATAAGGAAAAGTATAAGTAGAAAATTTTGTTAGAGATTGAAAAACATAGCATTAGTCAATGATGCAACTCATGAAAGAATTAATAAGGGAAGAGAAGATTCACATATAAATATACTATCCTAGAAATCTTTTGTGACAATGAGCCCTCGTCAAAATATTATATGCCAAAATTGTTGACGTTGGACAAGGAAGACAACCTAATGGTTTAATTTTGTTTATATTCACATAGAAGTCATATTGTCATGGATCCTTTAACATGTGGTGCTTTCCCCTTATCTTGCTAGCCAAAAATTCAGCACAAAGTAGAGATACTACTTGTGCATCCAAAAACCCTTAAACCCAAATCTTAATTTCAAGGGTCCACCATATCTACCTAGGGATTGAGCAAGATCACTCAAGTAAGTTGTCAACGGTGCAAAAAGGCAATAAAAATTGTCTCTAAAAGTGTGAGATCATTTAGTGTAAGATAAAATTGAGCGTTGCATGAACTTGTGATGGTGAAGAATAAAAGCGACAAACTGCATTATAAAGGTCACTATCACAAGGGGCAATGCAACATATGTTCTTTTGCATTATGGGGTTGAGCATACAAACAAATAAGCGCATGGAAACCTCTGCTTCCCTCTGCGAAGGGCCTATCTTTTACTTTTATGTATTTACTTTTACGCAAAGAGTCAAAGTTTTCCTTTATTCCTTTTTATTTTTCTCCTTTGACAAGCATCATGTGGTGAGGACAGATCTAGGCATATATGTCCAGCTGAATATACATAGCATGAGCTATTATTGTTGACATCACCCTTGACGTGAATACGTTGGGAGGTGAAACTACAAGCCCCTATTTTTCTATGTGTCCGGTTGAAACGTTTTGCTCATGGAAGATTATATGATGGTTGAGTATGTGGACTTGCCTAAAGGCTCCGATACGTGACCCTTCCTGAAAAGATGATGAATTGTAGTTGCAAAGTTGACTGAGAACATAGTTTGTTGGTTTCTAATAGAGTTTTTGCTTTATACTTCAATAGTGTGATGAATTGTCACTTGTTCATGAGAAGTCTATGATAAAAGTTCTATGATAAGAGTCTTATTTTTAAGTTTGTTGCTGCTATAATAATCAACATGATGCTTCTATGTCCGTATTTTGTTTTTATCGACACCTCTCTCTCTAAGCATGTGGACATGTTTTTAGATTTTGGTTTTCGCTTGAGGACAAGTGAGGTCTAAGCTTGGGAGAGTTGATACGTCCATTTTGCATCATGTTTTCCTACTTTGATTTATGATGATTTTATCCATCATAATGCTTTTTGGAGTAATTCGAATGCCTTTTCTCTCATAATATGCAAGGTATACACAAAGAGGGAGAATTCCGGCAGCTGGAAATCTGGACCTTTAAAAGCTACGTCAGGCTACCTATTCTGCACAACTCCAAACAAGCTGAAAATTCAAGGAGAATTTTTATGGAATATATGAAGAATATTGGAGCAAATAAGTACCAGAGGGGGCCCACCAGGTGGGCATAACCCACCTTAGTGCACCAGGGAGCCCAGGCGCGCCCTGGTGGGCTGTGCTCACCCAGGCCCACCTCTGGTGCCCATCTTCTGGTATATAAGTCATTTTGACCTGGACAAAATAAGGAGCGGACTTTCGAGATAGAGCGCTGCCATCTTGAGGCGGAACTTGGGCAGGAGCACTTTTGCCCTCCGGCGGAGCGATTCCGCCGGTGGAACTTCCCTCCCGGAGGGGGAAATCATCGTCATCATAATCACCAACAACTCTCCCATCTTGGGGAGGGGAATCTCCATCAACATCTTCAACAACAGAATCTCATCTCAAACCCTAGTTCATCTCTTGTGTTTAGTCTTGTTACCGGAACTATAGATTGGTGCTTGTGGGTGACTAGTATTGTTGATTACATCTTGTAGTTGATTACTATATGGTTTATTTAGTGGAAGATTATATGTTCAGATCCAATATGCTATTTAATACCCCTCTGATCTTGAGCATGATTATCATTTCTAAGTAGTTACTTTTGTTCTTGAGGTCACGGGAGAAATCATGTTGCAAGGAATCATGTGAACTTGATATGTGTTCGATATTTTGATAGTATGTATGTTGTGATTCCTTTAGTGGTGTCCTGTGAATGCCGACTACATGACACTTCACCGTATTTGGGCCTAAGGGAATGGATTGTGGAGTAGCAATTAGATGATCTATTGCGAGAGTGACAGAAGCTTAAACCCCGGTTTATGCGCTATTCCATAAGGGACCGATTGGATCCAAAAGTTTAATTCTATGGTTAGAATTTATTCTTAATAATTTTCTCGTAGTTGCGGATACTTGCAGGAGGGTTAATCATAAGTAGGAGGTTTGTTCAAGTAAGAACATCACTTAAGCACCGGTCCACCCACATATCAAATTATCAAAGTTGCGAACACAAATCAAACCAACATGGTGAAAGTGACTAGATGAAAATCCCATGTACCCTCAAGAACGCTTTGCTTATCATAAGAAACCATTTTGGCATGTCCTTTTCCTCAAAAGGATTGGGCTACCTTTCTACATTTTTGCTACTATTATCGTTACTTGCTCGCTACAAATTATTTTGATATCAAACTACTCTGCTCCTTGCAATTTCAGCACTTGTGGACATTACCTTGCGAAAACCCACTTGTCATTTCCTTTTGCTCCTGATTGGGTTCGACAGTATTATTTATCGAAAAGAGCTACAATTGATCCCCTATATTTGTGGGTCATTAGCATATGCTTCTGAAATAGAAGTCGGAGTATCATCCACAAGGTACATGAAGAAGTCATCACCAATGGTTTTTGCAGTCCATTGTCTCTTGCCCCTACCAAGAGTTTCCTCGTCACCCTCCTCGGGATTTTCATCATGTGCTTGTTCAAAATATTCCATGGGAATGGCAGGCTCAGGAGTCTCCTCAGATTCCTGTCTAGAAGTGCTTTGCATATCTCTCATAGGAAAAATATCCTCGAGAATGTAGCATCCTTAGACTCCATAATTGGACCGACTTTCTGGTCAGGTACCTCAGATTTCACTACTAGAAATATATAGCCAACGCTATTCTTAGCACAGCCCAAATTAACGTAGTCCACAGTCTTTGGTCCAAGCTTACGCTTTCTGGGGATCAACACATTGACTTTCGCCAAACAGCCCCAAGTACGCAAGTATGAGAGTGTTGTCCTTCTCTCCGCCCATTTCTCATAGGGTGTGATCTCATTATCCTTTGTTGGAACTTTATTTAGGACATGACATGCCATCAATATAGCCTCCCCCACCATGCCTTGGATAAACCCGATGTATCTAACATGGCATTAACCAAATTAGTTAGAGTACAGTTTTTCCGCTCAGCAACCCCATTTGAATGGGGTGAATAGGGAGGCGTCCTCTCATGAATAATGTTGTGTTCCACACAAAAATAATCAAACTCACTCGAGAAGTACTCTCCACCATGATCTAACCGGACTCGTTTAATTTTCTTTTCAAGTTGGTTCTCAACTTCTGCCCTATTGATTTTAAAGTAGTGCAGAGCCTCATCTTTAGTATTTAACAGATACACATAGCAATATCTAGTGGAATCGTCTATCAATGTCATGAAGTATTTCTTTCCTCCTTTAGTCAACACACCATTCATTTAACAAAGATCATAATGTATGAGTGCTAATGGTGCTAAGTGTTTCTCCCCCGCGGCCTTGTGAGGCTTGCGAGGTTGCTTAGCTTGCACACATGAAAGGCACTTAGAACCTTTGGCTAAAGTGAAACCCAGGATTAAATTCAACTTAGCTAGCCGCGTCATAACACCAAAACTAATGTGACAAAGACATGAATGAAAAAATTCGGATTCATTAACACTCGAATGAATATGGTTCACGACTTTATTACAAAATTTGCGAGGGAAAGGAGGAACATCCCTATGCACTCATAACCTTTTCCAACAAAGAGTCCATATTTCGTTACAACTATTTATTAGACTCGAACCAACTTAAACCCTTCTCCACACAGAAGGGAGCCACTAACGAGGTTCTTCTTGATGGAGGGGACATGTTGCATGTTCTTTAGCTACATGATCCTCCCTAAAGAAAACTTTAGATAACCATGCCAACTCCAAAAACAAAAGCACTCACATTATTCCCCATTAATATGGACCCGTGGCCTATGACCCAGTAAGAAGAAAACAATGAAATGGCAGCACACACATGAACACCTGCACCTGTGTCCACCCACCAGTCGGTGGACTGAAACACTGAAAACATAGTAAAAAATTTACCGTACCCAGGTGCACCATTTTCATTGTTTCCCACAATCATCTTGGCAAACTTGGGGTCCTGCCCTAGGTTATCTTACTTGTTTGGGCACTTGTTGGCCCAATGTTCCTCCAAGCCACAAGTGAAACAACCATCTCCCTTATTATTCTTCTTGAAGGTCTTCTTACCCTTCTTCTTAAAGTCGGAGCTATGTTGGACACCATTCTTTCCCTTGGGCTTGTGGGAGTTGAAGTTCCTCGGGTGCACCATGTTGGCGACAGAAGTACCTTTGACCCTTTCCTGTGCGAGTCCTTTGCTCTTGAGTTCTGCTGTACACTCAGATGGCTAATGACTTCCTCTACTGAGAATTCACGCCTCTGGTGTTTTAGAGTGGTAGCAAAGTTTCTCCATGAACTAGGAGCTTAGCAATTATACATACCGCGACAAACTTGCCTAGTAAATTTCACTTAAGAAGCTCAAGCTCCTTAGCGATGCTTATTATCTCATGAACTTGCTCTAATACAGGACGGTTCTCGACCATCTTGTAATCATGGAACTGCTCTATAATGTACATCTTAATCCCAACATTGGTGGTCCTGAATTTATATTCGAGCACCTCCCACAAGTCCTTGGCAACCCGTGCATGTAAATATGCGTCAACCAACTTATCTCCGATCACGCTAAGAACCGCTCTGAGAAATACGACGGTGGCTTCCCTGAATGCCTTGTCCTGTTCAGGAGCAATCATTCCCATGGAAGAGACACCGGTGACCTAGAACACGTTCATAGCCATGAGCCATAAGGTGGTTTTGGTCTGCTAACGCTTAAAATATGTACTGGTAAACTTGTCCGGTTTCAGTGCTGCGGCAAAATCACTAGTCGAAAAATGCCTATACATATTAGGTTTTTGTATTGTTGAGTAAATAGGCAATTTTTCTAATAATTTAATCCAAGAAATAATTACAATCATGGCACTGACAAAGTTATTGACATACTGATTACGAACCATGCAAGCATGTACTATGCATATAGTAGAAACATGCATGCACATAGCTAGTACTGCTAAGACAAAAATAAACAAGAGAGGGATAAACATGTTATACCCTCCAATAAGCTAGGCAGAGGCCACGTTGTCCGCGGTGGCAGAAATAGCGTCCTCGACGGCCTTCTTGTCGGCTTCGAATTTCTCGGCAGCGGCACGATTGGTGTTGGTGGACATGATGGCAATGAAGGCAACGTGGATGTAGAGGAAGCAGATGAACAGAGGCGAGCAGACGCGTAGTCACTCCCCAAAAACCTACTCGCCCTCTCTCGTACAGGAATCGGAGAGGCGGGGTTTCGGAGGCCTGCTCTCTCGTCAACTGTGTATACGGTGAATGATATGGAGTCGCCGGCGGCAGCAGTAGTAGAAGGAATAATAGGGGCGGTGCACGTGGAGCAGATGTGATCTGTTCGTAGCGGCTAGGGTTAGACAATGCGCGTCTGGGTGGAGAAACATGGGCCGAACACACGTCCCATTCGAGATTGCCCACGATCCGATGTCTCAGATCGTGGCCTAGCTGTCAAAAACTCTCTGTTCCTAACTGGCAAAAATAAGCGCATAGGTGTGAGCTCGGCTAGGCTCAATCCCGCAACCCGCGGCGTGTCGTAACGATGTGTGGCGTGCTGGGTGGCGGAGGAGGAGTGCGCGGGAACCACTTCTCTTCTCAAGCTCCAATAGCATGTGGAAGAGAATCCCATATAAGGAGGTCCAACTCCTTCTCCACTAGCGGGGTGGTACTAAACTTCCCACCACCCCTTATCATGACACCTACATGGGTCCTTAGAGATTGTTCTGAAATTGTTAGATGGGCCTAAAGCACACCGCATATTTCAACAATCCCCCAACATATCTCAAGGGCCCATTGAGTCCTCTATTCCAATCGTTGTTTAGTTATACCAGTGTTTCAATGAAGACCTATTAAGGTTGAACATCTCCTGGGGAAAGTAGCTACACTCCTTCACAACTGAACAATCACTGGTGCACATTGGCGCTATACGAACGGTTTTTAACCCCTTTCCGCGACGGCATTTGGAACCATCACCAAGTGAGTGTGGGTGATATGGGGTCCTTCCCACATGACCCAGGAACCGTCGGGGATAGGGAGCCTTGATGCATACAGTTGTCCCTATATAACCATTTCTGATATCTCGAATGTCCCAAACGCTTCATCCTTGCGACTCATTTTCGCTCGCATTGCTATCATAGTCGGAGTTTTCTGGTTTTACCTAAAACCAGCAAGATTCCAGGCACATGATTTTTTCAGACATGTATGAAACTGGCTCTACGTTTACGATGCATATGTCGGATGTGGGGTTCCGGCAAACCCTTAAGGTTCGAACACTGGGGTGTGTGCGAAGTCTTTCCTTCCCACCAATCGACGCCCTAGCTCACTAAGATCTCGCGGACGAACTCGACGAACTCGCAACACAGGAAGACACAAGATTTATACTGGTTCGAGCCACCGTTGTGGTGTAATACCCTACTCCAGTGTGGTGGTGGATTGCCTCTAGGGCTGATGATGAACAGTACAAGGGAAGAACAGCCTCCTGAGGTTGAGGTGTTCTTGTGAGTAGGCTCTCGTTTGGGTTGGATCAAGCTAAGATGAGATCTGCCTCTACTATGGTGGCTAGCTCTACTTATATAGGCCCTGGTCCTCTTCCCAAATATCGAGCGGGAAGGGAGCCAACAATGGCGGGCTAATTCGAAGGGGGACAGCTAGTACAAGCTATCTTGACAAAAGTGGTCTTCGCCTACCAAAGGCTCTGGTGGTGACGCCGTCTTGGGCTCCATGATGACCTCCATCTTAGCGTCCTCCTGGTCTTGGTCTCGTTGCACCAATATAGCAACCTTTGCCTGATGCCTCGGTACTCTTTGCCTGCGCTGGCCTCTTTAGCATGAAAGGGGAAACAAGGATGCTGCGCGCGCTGGCGCCCGCTTGGTGTCGTGTGTCATGGCTCACATCACGAGGGTCTCGTGAGGTTTGCCCTGCCTTGATATCTCCGCTCCTCGTGAGCCTGCCTGGCTAGGCCACTACCGAGGAGTTCTTGCGTCGTCCGCCTCGCGAGGGTCTTGGATGCTTTGCTGGTGAGGATGGGCCGTACGGCCTGCTAGCTCGGCCACGCCGCGGGCCGCAGGCAGGCAAGTCTGGAGACCCCCGTTCCTAGGATGCCGACAGTAGCCCCAAGGCCCAAGGTGCGCTCGGGCTTGGCTTCACGGCGAAGCCAAGGGCCAAGTTCGGAGCACCGCGGGCCCCAAAAGCCTGCATCCTCGATTGACGCATGGCGGTTGATTGGACGTGAGCGTCTCCGCTTCCCCATGCTGCCCTTGAATCCGCCTGGCAATTTGGCCCCGCCTCTTACACTGTTATTCTTCTTCCGCCACGCCCAGCTCTTCCAATCTCCCTGCTGCCTCGACGCCCTGCTCCACCTTCCCAGTTCGACATGTGCTCCGCCCATTTCACCGCCATGGCGCTGAAGCAAACAAAGAAATGGAAGAAACCTCTGTCCTCGCCGGGTGCGCCTCCATCCTTCGAGCCGGCGCTCGGTCGGCCTCGGGTGCTCAACGACAAGGCCATGGACAAGGTGCGCCCCATGCTCGCCTCCAGTTTCAATGAGTGGGGAGAGACACCGTCTTGTCCCGCGTCCCGCAGCAGCATGGCTCGGGCAGTTACTGAGGTCCCGATCTTCATTGATGCCCTCTGGGCTGGCCTGCTTCCTCCCTTCTCCGCCTTCTTTAACGATGTGCTCGAGCACTATCAGATCCACATGCTCCATCTCGATCCTCAAGCTGTGACCCTTCTCACCATGTTCACCTTCGTGTGCGAGGCCATGGAGTGCATCGCCCCCTCTGTGGCACTCTTCCGCCACTTCTTCTCGTTGCATCTCACTGGCCCCCGGCAGAACTCAGGGTGCATGGGTTTCCAGGGCGTGGCTGCGACAGCAGGCATGGGGATCGACTTCGAGCTCCCTTCATCCACAAGCGAGTTCCGTATGCGTTGGGTGTTTGTTGACGCTGGCGTTCTCAACCCTCTGCTCCAAGCTCCGGTGGTGCCTGTTATTCCAAACTCTGGCTGGGGTCATCAGAAGCTCACGAGCCCCCGCCTTGCCCCCGTCTGGGCCAGGATGAGGCGGTTGAAGGACCTTGGCGTGAATGCGCCCATGGTGGTGAGGGAGTTTATCAGGCGTCGAGTTGCTCCTCTCCAGCGCCACTCTCGCCTGATGTGGTACTTGCTCAGCAGCCAGGACAGCATGAGGTTTCAGGAGGAGGGGCTTCCTCTTGCTGCGCGGTAGACTGTGCTCAAGGTCCTGTCCGGCATCCCTCTGCCAGACGAGATGCCCAGGAACAGCTGCATGTTGTACCGCTGCGAGAACAAAGCCACATTTTCTGTGAACATGCCTTCCTTTGATGAGTGGGGGCTGCGCCCAGTCGGCTTGGTGGGGCCTCGCGAGAACCCCGTCATCGTGGCGCCCTTCTTCGCCTCCGGTGCCGGGCTCGCCCCAGGCGACGATGTAGGGGAGCGAGCCGCGACGGGGGCCAGCGGCTTGGGTGATCAGGAGCACATGTCGTGTGGTGATCCGGGGGCATCATCCTCGGGAGCTTGCGACCCTCCTCTTGAGGCGTCGGTTGCCGAGGAGATGTGGCATGCAGCTCCCGAGGCTGTGGCTCCTGTAGCCTCGGGATGTCACAGTGGGAAGGAGCTGGGCTGTTTGGCTCAGCCGGGCTCCCCTGAGGACATCCCTCTTGAGTCTTCTCCGGCTCCGCCGCGCACCGGCCGTCACGTCTAGCGCTTCGGTCGGCTTTGTGTGGACTTCGAGGAGCTCCACAAGAGGAAGGGATCTCCAAGCAGCATCGGTATCTTTGGGCCGTTGAAGCGATGAAAGTACATCACCGTCGATAAGTAAGTACCTTGTCTTGGTGATCTTCTATGTGCTGCCTTCCTTTCCTGACGACTGTCTCCTCGGGACCCCTTCTGCTAAGGCCGTGAAATCTCCAGAGAAGCAGCTCCCTCTCATCCCGTCGCACCTGCCAAGCTCCAGCGCTACAGGCTCGGGCGCTGCCCACGGCATGGGGTCAACCATGGGGGTTGGTCTGTCATCAAGGTGCCCCGAGCTTGCGCCTTCGCCGTCCTTTCATCGCGCCCTTGCTCGGAGCGCAGCAGGCATGCCAAGGGCTCCTCCCCTGGTCACAGTTGGCGGCTGGCTGGCCTCGATCCTGGGGTCTTATTCAAGCAGCGGCCCTTGTTCGGTTCGGGCCCCTCGCGAGGGTCGGCTGGCGCCTGGGACCGTGCCAGCCCCCAGCCCCCAACCGAGGGGTGACGCTCCACTTGATGCTCCACCCGCAGCCCCCGAGGTGGAGGATGAGGTGGGTCGAGCGTTCGAGCTCGAGCGCGAGTGCAACGTAGTCCGCCACGAGCTCTTCTAGGAGGCGATGGGCGCGATGAATCGCCTTGGTGAAGAGCTTGCTGGTGTCGACTCGCGTCTTGAGGCTGAAGGTCTTCGGTTGGTGGAGGAGCGGCACAAGCTGCGAGTGGCCATCAACCTCGGTCGCTATCAGCGCGACTGACGGTGTCCTGGACTAGGGGTACTCACCACGTCATCTCCCGATCTGTTAGATTGGGCCGAGGACCCCCATGGCCATATACTCATGGGCTAGTTCGGATAGCTGCCGCATATAAGGAAGATTCCACAAGACTTGGTGATCAAGACAAGGACTTCTCCCCACCGGCGTATTCGGCTAGGACTCTTGTTATCCTAGGCCTCTGGTGCATTATATAAACCGAGGCCAGGCTAGTCGATATATATATATATATATATATATATATATATATATATATATATAACAACAATTATACCATAGGCTAGCTTCTAGGGTTTAGCCTCTATAATCTTGTGGTAGATCAACTCTTGTAATACTCATATCATCAAGATCAATCAAGCAGGAAGTAGGGTATTACCTCCATCGAGAGGGCCCAAAACTGGGTAAACATCGTGTCCCCTGCCTCCTGTTACCATCCGTCTTAGACGCACAGTTCGGGACCCCCTACCCGAGATCCGCCGGTTTTGACACCGACATTGGTTCTTTCATTGAGAGTTCCGCTGTGTGATCGGCAAAAGGATCAATGGCTCACCCGCAGGTCAACTGCGACGCCGGCATCTTCGTCGCCGGCTCGACTGGTCACCTTGGCTCGATCGAGGACTGTGCTCCATCTCCGATCGTCATGTTCGGACGGGGGCCTTCTTCAACATCAACTCCGATCTCTATCATGATCATAGAGGAATCATCCATGGAGCTCGAGGCTCAACATCAACATTGCCCTCGGGCGGCCGTGCTGTTTTTATGGACATCGAACTTGTATCCGCCGTCACTGCCTCCTCGAGCATCGGTTTGACAATTGCTTCGGTGGAATAGTGAGGAATTATGTCTACAATAGCCATGCAAAATTTCGTCGAGTTCCGATTAAGGAATCTCCGACAATCTATGATATACCGGAGCCGAGTCAAATCTGGACGGGAATCTGGACGAGTTTAGGGCGTGGTCTCCAGAGCCCAGCTCAGAGGTCCTTTGGAAGATCCAACCGTTCATCTACTGCGGAATACCCATATCTACCACCCCTCCACATTTCAGCTTCATCCGACGGTTCAAACTCCGGGAACCTTCCGATGAGTGGACCAATTTTTGGATCTGTTTTCTGCGAGAATACGGATCCAACCCGAATTCATGTTTCTTTATGAACGTGATATTGGACAACCTTTTTAGAGGAATTCTCTTCTAGGGTATTGTGCATCGTTTTTAAACACATGCCCATAAAATTTTAAGCCTTCCTAAGGTCATCTTCATCATCATGATGGTGTCAAACCAGTCCGGCAATATTACTCCAAGGCTGCCGACCTGCGCTAGACACGTCGTCACTTTGTTGAGCCGAGCTCAACTTCTTAGGATCATCATCTCGGCAAGCCGAACAAGAGTTCGGCATCGCGAAGGATAAATCATCACCAACATCGTCGCCCCACGGGTTACACGGAGCGGGCACACCGGCATGGCCGCACGGTCACTTCATCAAGCCGGCAATGACCATGGCATGACCTGCATTGGCAGGGCCGCACTGTTGCTTCTTCAAGCCGGTGTCCATCACGCCGACCTATTTCAACTCATCGGCTGACATCGAGGCTTCGACATCTCAGCTGGACCGGGGGCTTCGCCATTTCTTCATCAACCTACTCCGGAGACTTCGGCGTCACTAGCCGACCGGCTCCGTCACGTTAGCTGGACCGAGAGCTTTGCCTCAGCGATCCAACCTTTGCCAGCATCGCCACACCGTCGCTTTATTGCCCATCAGGCAATGGGTGTGTGGATCGAGTCCCAATTTTGGAAACCACCTTTATTCGGATTGCTACAACAAATAAACCAGGTGCTATTAATCCTAGTATTTTTTGCTTGTTTGGGTTCATTTTTTCCAATGAATTATTACTCTGGTTTGTCCATCATATGTACGCAGATCTATCAAATGGTGGCCGCATTAATGACGGTCGCATGGTGGTTCAGTCAGTTTCCGTACATGGTCCGACGCACGCCGCATCCAGAACTCAGACCGACCTATGAATTCAAGCTTTGCCATGCCTTTACCGCATCACGCCGACGCCCTGCATCGACATTGAGTTTGGCGCCAGGCCATATTTCTTTTATTACTCACTTTGCATAAATTATTTATTATGCAACATTTTTTTAAATTATTAATATCACTACTATCTCCAGTTTGCACTATTTTTTGTGCACAGGAAAATGATCCGGGTTGGGGCAGTATCGTCAACTCGGCGTACTGACATACCACGTCACCTCGGCTGGACGGGGGCTTCGTCAACACTTCATTACCCCATGCTGGGGACTTCGACATCACTCTTCCGGCCTGCATTGACCGTGCTATGTCACCACTTCAGAGTGCTGAGCTCTTTGCTCCGCCACCTCGGGACCGGCTTGGGGGATGGAACCTTGTCCCGCATCAAGATTGGACCGCGTCATCAATGCCAAACACATTAACCAGCTATGTTGCTTTCATGCTCAAAGTTTTAAATTTTTAACTTTTGTTCAGTTCAACCAAGCATTATACATTTTTGGAAAAAAGTTGCTTGTAAAAAATTTCCTTGTCAAAACTTTGTTTGTGACACACAAATTCCAATACCCCGTTTACTTGGGGGCTTCCTTTATGAAGCCTTTCCTCTTGCAATTGATTACACTTGTACGGCTTCGTTCCTTGTTCGTGTATTATGCCACAATATGCACCATGTTGACTTAAGCAATTCGCAAGCTGGGTTGCCTTGCTCCTGTGTTTACAACTAAGTTCCCGATTGTTCGGCTAGGGAGTAAAGCGAGCACCTCTGCGATTGTCACGATCGGGTCATCCGAGCCGGACCTCAGACTGGGTGAAGCCGAAAGCTAGCGCTCTTATTGTTTTCAATTATGTTCGGCACACAACGAAACTCATGAGTACAAAAAATCTATTGCACAAGTCTCATAGTAGCAATGAGCAACCGAAGAAAGGTATCGGTGGGGGTACTATTTTGTTCGAAGATGCTTCTCCCACTTCGTTAGTAATATAGCATAAGTTCCCTAAGCGCGCTTTGTCTGTTACAGCCTTATGGCCTGATTGCCTGGTTATCGGAAACACCGTCGATATTCTCGACAGGTGGAGTACATAACACTCTTCGGCCCTTGACCAAAGAGGGAGAAGCCGACGGTCGGTTAAGACACGTTTAAAGTTTGGGTGAACACAAATATGATATAAGTACTTCGGTACATAGAATAATTATACATAAAATTCTTTTACCCAAGTTACTTGGGGGATCTTAAATGAGCTGTTTTATAATAAGTCTTCTTCTTCTTAGTCGTTGCAAAGTTTATTATTATTATTATTATTATTATTATTATTATTATTATTATTATTATTTATCACTCCTTTTTTCAACACGAGTGTGTGGTCACTAGCCGGGGAGCCTAATTTCTCTCTCAAAGCCGCTAGAGTTTAGTTTGCTAAACTGGCCTAATTAGAAGTACTCCGCCTTCGGGATAGGAGGTTGAAGCCGTAGTCTGACCCGCTTGAAGTCTTGAGATAGGATGTGTCATGTTAAAGCACGACAGAAGCACTTTTTTTTCTAAAGTCCAATTTTCAGATTGGCACCGACTTGATCTTATTTGGACATTAGGTTTTCACTGACGTTTTTTGGTTTTCCAAGCCTATGGCACTTTTAAACTATTTGTGTGTTCTCAGCATTAGTCTCATAGTGCAACGCAGGACACCTTTAGAGATTCGGCAAAAACACTCTCAGATATTGCCATATATGCATCGGTTTTGAATTGTGTCTTCAGTCAATAGTTGGGTTGCCCGTCTCCTGTGCTTGCCTCCTACGTTCCGCTTTGTTTGGATAGGTGTGCAAAGGGAAAACCATTGCGATTGTGCTTCCAGCTCGCATGGTTACACACCTCAGTGGAGAAAGCCAAAAACTGACTGTCACAATAGGCGTAAACTGGTCAGTGATCCGATGACTATGTTAAATAACAGGCCGTTCATAACATTGGTCGAAGTGTTTACGGCTTGACCTGGGATGTCACCGAATACTAACCGGGGGCTCATAGCTAGCTTCCCCAGTTTAAAGCTCCTATGACTAAGCGAAAGTTATAAACCCCGCATATCTGATTGCCTCGTTTCTGCTAACACAACCGCCTTCGGGCACCAAGACGTAGGCTAAGGGTTGTTTTGTTATTGCGGAAACACCCTGCATAGTATCTAAGGGGTAGAGGCCGACGATGGGCCACTTTCAACTGATAAACGGTAGCAATGGAGTCAAAATAATGATGTAAAGCACTTGGATACATAGAATCATTACACATAATCTGTGATTTTACTCTGGATATCGATCCTTAATTCGGCCACCCGTGCCCACATTAAGGCTCGGGGGCTACTGGGCTTTGCGCTCATTATTTACAAAAATTAAAGGGGCACATCGATCCCCTGATCTGGTGTTGCCACCCGACCAGTGTCTCGGGGGCTACTGCATTGCCTATTCAATGCAGAAAATTCAAAGGGCTCAATGTTCGGCTTGATTGAACTATGGGAAAGCGCGTCTTCGGACAACAATAAGTACCATCTGGACATATCTGGCATCAAGATAATATATCACGGCGACTTCTCACGACCCTCTCTCAGGGGCCCGTTCGCCGATCACTATTATCTCTAATATATTACACTGCGTTTTTATTCCTATGTATGCTGCCGAGCTAGGAGTTGATCCTCAGGCCGATTTCGCGCATCGACCTGAGTCTCAGGGGCTACTGTGAATAGTGGTTTTATGCTTGCCTTCAGGTGCATCTCGGGTTTTAGACTGATAAACACCTTGAGGGCTACTGGATATACATCGACAGAGAATAAACTGCACCAGTTAAAAATATTCACAAAAAATCAGCCCACGGTCGCGGTGGTGCACCACCCTGGAAGCAGTCCGGCATAAAGCTCGGGCACTAGCGGCTAGCTCCATAGAGGGCATTTCCAGCATTAAGCTTGGCTAAACTCCTTCAAATTGTTTGGACCAAGATGATCTATGACATCTTGGATATAGTCCGGCGTTGGAGCTTGGACACAGTCCGGCGTTGGAGCTCGGATACATTTCAGCGTTCGAGCTCGGAAGCAGTCCGGCATTGGTGCTCAGCTGCAAAAGATACCTCGAATGCTGTCCGGCGTTGGAGCTCAGACGCAAGAGGGCACTGCCTCCTGGGAACAACTTCCAAACCCGAGGTGTGGCATAAAAATAACAAGGCATTGATAAAGGTCGGAAAATTAAAGGGGCTCCTCGGATACCCGACGTGTAAACACTTAGGATGCACTTCGGCGATCCTCAAGAACGAAGATGAGAAGATTTGTTGAACCAGTTTTCAAGACCGACGACCGAAGATGAAGAACAGTTCGGAAGAATCGAGGAGTATCCATAACTTGAAGACCAGTTCAGGGGGCTACTGACGGTGTCCTGGACTAGGGGGTACTCACCACGTCATCTCCCGATCTGTTAGATTGGGCCGAGGACCCCCATGGCCGTATACTCATGGGCCAGATCGTACAGCTGCCGCTTATAAGGAAGATTCCACAAGACTTGGCAATCAAGACAAGGACTTCTCCCCACCGGCGTATTCGGCTAGGACTCTTGTTATCCTAGGCCTCTGGTGCATTATATAAACTAAGGCCAGGCTAGTCGATAGATATATATATAACAACAATCATACCATAGGCTAGCTTCTAGGGTTTAGCCTCTATGATCTCGTGGTAGATCAACTCTTGTAATACTCATATCATCAAGATCAATCAAGCAGGAAGTAGGGTATTACCTCCATCGAGAGGGCCCGAAACTGGGTAAACATCGTGTCCCCTGCCCTGTTACCATCCGCCTTATATGCACAGTTCGGGACCCCCTACCCGAGATCCGCCGATTTTGACACCGACAGCGACCTCGAGAACGCGAAGGTCAAGGCGTCTCTCAAGATTACCAATGAGGCCCGCTCGCGAGCTTTGGAAGAAGCTCGCGAGGCCGATTGCCGCCGCGGGGCTGCGGAGGAGCGCGCGTGGGAGCTTCAGGCCTGGAGCGCGTCCCTTGAGCAGCAGGTGGAGGCGCGTGAGGCCGCTCTTGCATCACTGAGGGGGACGCCTGCGGAGGAAGAGGAGGTCCGACAGCGCGAGGAGGCGCTAGCCCTGGAAGCCGTGGAGCGCAGCCTCGAGCTTGAGCGACTGGAGAAGAGGGAGCGTCAAGTCGCCCAAGGAGAAGATGCCATCGGGGCTCGCGAGGCCGGAGTCGAGGAGGAGATCAATCGCCGGGTGGCCGAGGTTCGTGCAGATCTAGAGGGCAGGCACGACTTGAGGCTGCAGCTCGCTGGGCTGGAGGGTGCGGGCATGGCCGCCGCCCTCAGACCCAGGTTGGACGAGGCCGAGAGGCGTGCGGAGGCCATAGCCGCCGCCCTGGTTACGGCACAGGCGGACTTGGCCTCCGCCCACGCCGAGCTGCTTTCCCTCCGGAGACACGTTGACGACGCCGAGGCCGTCGCTCGGCAAAACAGGGAGGAAGTGCTCCAGCGCCGAACGCTGGAGGGCGAGCATGCCCCTATGCTTCGAGACCTTCGGAACATGGACAACACTCCCCGGGGTTACATCTGCAATGAGAACTCCACGGCCCCTCACTCGAACGACTATGCCAGCCACCTGATCTTCTTCACCGAGGTGGTGACGCGCCTAGAGGCTCAATCTGCCAGAGCTCGGCAACTTGTGGAAGAGAGGGGTCGTGGCCTGCTTTAGCGTGCCTTCTCCCGTGTCTTCAGCCATCTTCTGAATACCGACCCCAACTTCGACTTCGACGCCGCCATTGCCCCCGTACCCACGGCCGTCCGAGGCGACCTAGCGCGTTGGGTAGAGGACCATGTCAACGCGTTGGTCAGGGCCTTCACCTCGGAGTATGACGCGGTGGTGGTCGTCGCGGATGAAGGTGACGTGGTCGATGACGGTGATGGGGGCGTCGCGGACGGCGGCGGCGATTCCGACGAAGATGATGACGATGCTAGTGATGTGTCCGCGGGTGATGTAGCGAGTGATAACTCTGGCTGATCCCATGTTCTCCTGATGTTTCATCCTGCACGCAAAACTCGGGTGTGGCCCTTGGAAGACTTGTAAGAGCATTTTGAGAGGGGGAGCCCCCACTACTAGGGAAAAGCCTAGTAGTAGCGCTGGTTTTTGGCCTATCAGTAGCGCGGGTAAGCGTGCTACTGATAAGGCTCTACAGATAATGCTTAGCAGTAGCGCCTACTGGCACTCGCTACTGCTATATCTACTTAGTAGTAGTGCTTTCAAGTCAATCGCTACTGCTAATTATTAGTAGCGCTTTCGAAAACAACCACTACTACTATTATTCCCTATTCCATTTCTTTTGAATTTTAGGTTGTATTCATATACCTGTATACAATTTTTCATACAGTAACAATTTAGAGATTGTTTTTTACATCTTAACGAGTTATTAAATCACTAGGTGAAAGAACCTTGGATTAGTTTCAAGTGCATGGATCCAAAGTAACCAGTGGTCACTTTGGATCCATCCATTTGAAACTAATCGGCGGTTCTTTCGCCCAATGACATAATAACTTCTCATCATCATCATAATATCATTAACAACTTATCATCATAATATATCATTGTCATATAACTCCTCATAATCATCATTTTTGTCCATGATGGGACATCATATAACAACTTCATCACTAGTTATTAATAACAGCTCGTCCTCATCATCATCATAGTACTCATAGTCATTTCTCCTACTCAGCATCACCATCAAGTCAAGACATTGTAGTCATATATAATCAACACTAACTAATTGTTCTTAATACTTAGGACCTACTCCTCTCTCCTAGCTAAAATACCATAAAACAGATAAACCGGTCCTTCACCATAATGAAGAATGGACATAAACCTATCTCCAACTTGTGGCTTGCGCACATTCATTTTGTCTCCAATTATTTGCGTGTGCGCATTCATTACTTTGATCCATTTTTTGATTTTGAGCCTTCCATCGTTTGAAGAAATCGACTATGCAGTATGGTAAGCCTCCGAAGGAGTTGGTCGTAAGCTAACCATATGCATATCACCTTCGGTAAATAGCATGTCAGGCACAACCTGCCTCGGGAGCCTCTGTTCAAAAATGAAATAGTAACATATATAGTTAGCAATGGTTTACTTAAGAATAATGTATGCAATGAAGTTACCATCATTAACAAAATCTTACCAAGTTTTTAGCAATGAAGTTATCATCAAGCAATGTATGGACCAGTGGCACGTATCTAGTATAATTTTGGCTGATAGAGTGACTGGTTTTGAAGGCCTCAACATCTTCTATGAATGATACAAGATAACCTTTCTCCTCACAATTAAGCTTGGAGTCATAGCTGTAGTATGTGTTGTCTACTACCTTCCGAGTATTTCTTGAAGATAAGAAATAAGCTGAAAATTATAAATAAATAAGTTTAGTATGGACGAACACCAAATATTTTTAAATTAACAACATAAATTACTGAACTTAACAAATTAGTTTGACAAACTCACATCTAGGAAAAACTGGAGGCATATCCACATCCACCCAGATGTTGATATTATCATCATCATCATAATCTTCGGGACGAATATCAATCTTATTCGCATTCCCTCCTCAAATCCATATGCCTTGCAGAGAGCTTCCCAATTAGAGCAACTGAAATGGGAGCGATCGACTGCATTGTAGAACTTAACCAGAAACTCGTAACCATGTTTAGTTCTTAAGTGAGCCCTCCTCGTCTCCACATTCTCAAAGTCATCTAAACCAAAACCAAGCTTCTCCAATACATATGGTCTAGCATGGCACGGGATGTACTAATCGAATTGAAAAAAATCCATAAATTACAGGTTGAACAAAAGAAGCACAAGTGATGATATTAATTACGATGAAATGCTTGTCGTTGCATACCGTACAAACATCGAAGGTCTCTTCTAGCTTCACGGTGAAAACCTATCATTTTGAAGGTGAGGAAACCTGTCGCACACACCCTGGTCATCATAGCAGTACCCACACTCCGGGATCCCATCATCATCAGACATCTCCTGTGTTCAAAATTCAGAGATTATAACTCGACAGCAAAACCCAAAAAATCCGGCATGACCTTTGCTAAAAAAGGACACACCAAGCGCCTGAAATTTGCCGGAACGGAAATTAATCAACACTCCGGCAAAACATAGGCCACTTATCGATGGTCATTGCATTTCAATGGTTCAAAATATGAAAAAAAATATTCGAAAATATCTTATATATAATCCTAACACTAATTAAACTAGTTATATTAACTACTTACTAAATAAACTAGTTTTATTAACTACTTACTAAATAAACTAGTTCTATTAAGCACTTACTAAATAAACTAGGTCCATTAAGGACTTAATATAAATAAGCTAGTTATATTAATCACTTGCTAAATAAACTAGTTACCTACGATTTGCAAAAACAGAGACAAGGGAGGGAGGGAGGAGAGAGGAGGGGGAGGGGTGGCCAGAGGAGGAGGGGAGGGGCCGGCTGGAGGAGGAGGAGGGAGGGGCGGTGGGAGGAGGGCTGCCGGCGAAGGAGGGAGGAGGGGGCGGCCGCAGGCGGAGGGAGGAGGGCGCGGTGGGAGGAGGAGGGTGGAGGGCACGGTGGGAGGAGGTGGGACGGAAGGAGGAAGTACCTCGGTGGCGGACGGACGGCGGCGGCGGCGGCGACGAACGATAATGGTTATCGGCGCGGGCGAGAGTGACTGAGAGGGAGAGTGAGAGAGAGGGTTGGCCGCATGGTGATAAGGTAGGGTTAGTAGTAGCATGGGTATGAAAAAGTGCTACAGGTAAGGAGAATAGAGGTAGCGCGGTACGGTGTAAGGCGCTACTGCTATAACTAGCTAGATGGCGAGGTCATGGCAATTAGAGCAGTAGCGCGGTTTAGAGATGACGCGCTACTGCTATTTTTCTTTCAGCAGTGCGTTTTTCCGGCACGCGTTGTTGCTAAATAGTAGTAGCGTCGTATTTTGAAGAGCGCTGCTGGTAATATTATGTGTATAAGGTTTTCCCTAGTAGTGCCCTCGTGTAAGCAAATTGCATTTTTTTACATTCCTATGCGATGTGGGTATGTGTCCTTGCGAGCTCATGAAGCTGGGGGTGAGTTTCCTGATGTGGTTTACCTTAGTCAGTACCAGCTTAGGGCTGGGTCACGAGGCGACGAGTTCCTGAGAATCTTGCGGAGCTTACCGCCCTGTTTGAGGGGACCCCATAAGAGGTGAGCACCGGGCGTAGTGCTAGCACGTGCTTAATGAGCGTGTGCTCTGCGCAGTCCGGCTCGCGAGGAGCTTTGCGAGGAAAAGGCGATGGACAAGAGTCCCAAACCAAACGAGATCTAGAAGGCAAGAAACGGCTCGAATGAGAAAAGGCACCCCCCGTGCGCATCGATAAAAATTCAGCTTCAACTTAAGTCCAGATCCAGAAAGCAAAGCCACAGAAAGAAAGATCCAAAGCAAAAGGCCGCGTTTGGCACCTAGTCTAGTCTTCGGGTTTCCAAGTCTTCTCACCAGCGCGGAGCTAAGTGTTGCCACTAGGCGTGGGAGGGAGCCCCAGGTCCTAAGGCTGGCACTCCTGAGACTCCGCGGCGTGTACAGCCCAAACTCATTATTACGTGAGAGTGTCACGGGCGGCGAGCATCACAGGCATTTGGCCTTCTTCACAGGTACTGGCCTTGGTTCATATCACCAGTCGAGGGCCCCGCCTTGCGCCACCCTCGACCTCCTTTGAGCCGACCGGTCACCAGGATGACACAAAGGAGGGAAAGGGGACGCTAGCGGTTCCCTCAGTGACCACATGTCCTCTGCCGGGGGAAGGGTTGTGGAGGCTACCCCGATAGAGGGCCTACCTCTGGGTGTCCCCTGGTTTCGTGTGCCTTGGGGAGAAGCCTTGCTCCTGGCTCCCTCTCGGTCGCCCCCAACGTGTTTCCCTTGTTGGAACGGGTGCCGCCACACCAAGGTCGTCGATCGATGCTGCCACCTGATTCATCTGCAGCCCATGGTTAGCATAAGACTGTTTTTGAGAGATTAGCGGTACCCGTCGTTGTCGGTGCGATTGTTGTGGTTCTCTGTTGGTTCTTGGAAGGCCTCGACTCCTAGTGCCCCCTCTCCCCAATCTTCTCCAATGAAAGAGACATGGTCGTCCTCTGGTGCGTACCCTTGGTCCATCATGCGGGGCACGTAGGCTTCCGGGGCCATCACCTCGAACACCTCGCCATGGTGCCCCATGCTCCATGTTGCTCGGCCCATGGTGGCGCCCTGGGGATGACTGCACGGCATCCGGCTGGGACCATGGGGAGCGACGCTTGCACCCATGCCCGCCGCGTGCGGCACGGGGGAGTCGGAGCCCCCTACGCCGCTGGCCATGCTAATGTTGATGAAGCCCCCGGGCGTAGTTGATGGCGGGCAGATGTGGTTAGGCTCGCCGCGCGCCCCTGCGGTGGCTTGGGGAGGAAGTTAATAGCAGAAGGGTGGTGCTCCTGACGCTGCTGCATCCAGCAACTCAGCAACACGCTCCAGTAGTGTGTCCCGACCGCTTTCCATCAGTCTGCACCACAGTAGCTCCCTTGCCACGGTGAGCGCTACCCGCATGTTTGCTTGCTCCTGTCATGAGTACGGTGCCGTTGCTGCGGCGTAGCTTGCCGCTCTTGCGGTGGCCCGTACCTACCGTGGGGTGAGGGTGGACGACGCCTGCCTGTGCTGCCCGCGCCCGGCGAAGTTTGGCAGCACCCGTGCCTCCTGGAGTGCGGGGTCGAGACCTTCATGGGCAGGCGGCGCTACCCAGGGTGGCCAGGCTACCCAGCGGTCGGAACCGGCCCTTGAGTCGCCGGACATCATGGCTGAGGAGCATCGATGAGCCGGCCGATGGAGGAGGAGCTCCGGCGCACCCCTACCTAGCGCGCCAAATGTCGGATGTGGGGTTCTGGCAAACCCTTAAGGTTCGAACACTGGGGTGCACGCGAAGTCTTTCCTTCCCACCAATCGACACCCTAGCTCACGAAGATCTCGCGGACGAACTCGACAAACTCACAACACAGAAAGGCACAAGATTTATACTGGTTCAGGCCACCGTTGTGGTGTAATACCCTACTCTAGTGTGGTGGTGGATTGCCTCTAGCGCTGATGATGAACAGTACGTACAAGGGAAGAACAGCCTCCTGAGGTTGAGGTCTTCTTGTGAGTAGGCTCTCGATTGGGTTGGATCAAGCTAAGATGAGATCTGCCTCTACTATGGTGGCTAGCTCTACTTATATAGGCACTGGTTCTCTTCCCAAATATCGAGCGGGAAGGGAGCCAACAATGGCGGGCTAATTCGAAGGGGGACAGCTAGTACAATCTATCCTGACAAAAGTGGTCTTCGCCTGCCGAAGGCTTTGGTGGTGACGCCGTCTTGGGCTCCACGATGACCTCCGTCTTGCCGTCCTCCTGGTCTTGGTATCGTTGCACCAATATAGCAACCTTTGCCTGATGCCTCGGTACTCTTCGCCTGCGCTGGCCTCCTTAGTACCAAAGGGGAAACAAGGATGCTGCGCGCGCTGGCGCCCGCTTGGTGTCGTGCATCATGGCTCATGTCGCGAGGGTCTCGTGAGGTTTGCCCCGCCTTGATATCTCTACTCCTCATGAGCCTTCCTGGCTAGGCCACTCCCGAGGAGGTCTTGCGTCGTCCGCCTCGTGAGGCTTGGATCCTCGCGAGGGTCTTGGATGCTTTGCTGGTGAGGATGGGTCGTACGGCCTACTGACTCAGCCACGCCGCGGGCCGCAGGCAGGCAAGTCTGGGGACCCCCGTTCCCAGGACGCCGACAGCTTGGCACATCACAAACAGTTCATGATTATAAACCGTGTACGATAGGTAGAAAATCACACACATTTAGTTTTCCTGCACCATATGTGATAGTGTCTGACATCACACACGCTTTGCAAAAGGAAATTGTGTGCACTGTTACACATGTTTCCTCTCCATGAACCATGTCCAATTATGATGTATATCGCACATGCAGTGCTTTATTAACCGTGTGCGCCATAATTACCCGCACACCATAATTTCGCCCTAAGTTAATTGCTTCTATTTAAAATTGTACCTAATTTAAACTTGAAAGTAAGCTATAGATTTATTCACATCCAACAGGTTGAAACAACCAATGCATTATTCGATTCATAGGTACATATGTTTAAGAATTACATAAGCACCAAATAAAGAATGATGAACCAGGGTTCTATACTTGTACTAGTACATATGGTAAAGAAAGAGGAGACAGACATTCTGGTTGCTGAACAAGGTGAAGCAGAATGGCCCTATTGTGCTCTCCTGGATGCATAAAGCATGCACGACTCTAGCCCAACCCCTTGTGATGGCCGGCCGCCAATCATGTAGTTTGAGATGTAATCTTGAGTAAACTGCTTCAAAATCCACTTCAAAGGAAAAAAAGATTCAGACATTGTCATCTAACACAACTCATTACGAGCAGTAAAAAGAAGGCTACAAGGTTCTTACATACCATCCTTCAGTTCACTGTTGTCTTACATAAAGTGTAAACAAATAGTTCGATTGACATCTTTTGACCCATTTTAATAACAATCTTTATCAGTTTCCTCACTTGATGCTGGTTCGTGAATATCTCATTGCCCCATACACAGAATGGGTCAAAGTGTGGATCTTTGGCAATGACATATGTACCTAAAAGCACCAAGTTAATATTAAAATCTAAACAGCAATTTCAAAATTATGAAGTACAACACTCCCTCCATCCCATTATATAAGATTTTATTACATGTATATCTAGACGTCATCAGAACATTAAGGTAACACTCTTCGTTGTTACTATGTAGCTTGGGATTGCATGTTTAGTCATTCAGTACAATGCATGTTGCTATGTAGCCTCGGATATATTAAATATGGCCCTAGTTAACCTACTAATAAATGGGTTACAGATATATTCAGTGAGACATCTTATTCGACGATTAATCCCTTATCAGCCCCAAGCTATATGGTACCAGCTACCGATATCCTGAACAAAGAGTACATATAAGTAATGCGATGAAACTAATCTCGGTGGAGAACATCACTATTCTCAATATTGTCCTGTATGAAGCCATATAAAGGCATGTTAAGCACAACAGGCTAAACATCAACAAAATATATCCATGGTAGACAACATACTCTACAAATGATAGCTTCACTCTGCAGGCTTAAGCATGCTAGTTAAGCAAAATAAGAAGTGCAAAGGTGTGTTAAATGCATCAGGCATAACATTTAAAAACAAGAAAATAGTCATTCAAACTGGTATTGTGCAGGTCTAAAGTACACTAGTTATAGTTCAAAAACGAAAAGGCATGTTAACTGTAATATCCTTAATAACAACCAAATATCGTAATTCATAGTGGTATTGTTGAAATTATTATCGATGAAATTGAACTGCACAACAAATAGTTGCACATATAGAGCATCGCATTGTGAAGAACTGAAATAAACAAGGCATAAGGCCATCTCTAGCCGATCCCCTAAACTTAATGTTGTAAACTTCAATTTGATCAAGTTCACAGCAGGTGCAACCGAAAGTAGCATGCATTCAAACATAAACATAGATATTTTTGCATACCCAAACATAAAGCATAAATTTAAACTAAGCTAAACTACTTTCGGTCGAAGTGGAGGTCGACCCAAACCTTCCTTTTCAGGTACCGTTTCACGCGAGCCGGGTCCGGGCCGGTGTCGTCGTCGGGGTCGTTGGGGAAGACACTTGTCCACTAGTCGACGTTGATCTCCTCGTCCTCGCCGCCCCCCTTGCTGCCCTTTGTGGCGCCATCCTCGCCGCCTTCGACCTCGTCATCAGAGGAGAGCGTGATAACCTCGCCGCCCTGCGCGCCGGCAAATAGCGCCCGCTCCACCTCCATGAGCTCCGGGTGCTGCCAGTGGAGCTCTTGCATGTAGGCCTCGTCAGCGGCCTAGGCCTCGAGAAGGTCCCACGCCTCGCGGTCCTCCCGCGCCATAGACGAGCTCACCACCATGCCTTCAGCGGAAAGAGGTCGATTGGATGTGTGCCGGAGGGAAAATTGAGCCTAGCCGCTGTGCTGTGGTAGAGGACCTGCCAGCGGTTGTACTCCATGGCTGCAAGCTTGGCCGTGTGGAAGCTACCGAGCCACCGGCAGGTGTGGATCTCCCGGCCTGTAATCTCGACGACCCATGTCCCCCACCACCGCTATTGGATTCCGAAGTAGGACCTCGTCGGCTGCCGGGTCCGAGGGAGGATGGGGAAGTTCTCGAACCAGCGTAGGGGCGCGTCGGTGGGCAGTTCGGAGTACCGGCGACAGCGAATCGATAAAGAGCCCGCGGAGGACGATGGGGATACCTCGCCGGCCACCTCGCCAGCGTCGAGCGAAGAGGCCGCGACAAACCTCCTTTTGGCCCTTGGCTCCTCGAGCTCCCCGGCACACAGGCAGAGGTTGAGGATGGATGCGGAGACAATGGTGGCGACTTACCAATGGTTTCAGTGGTGGTGTGCGTCTATGTGAGCGGTGGTTTGGGGAGTGTGTGGTGTGTGTGGAGGGGGGCAAGGTGGTGTTTGAGGAAAGACCACGGCGACTAAATTTTTTACTAGGCGGGAGTAACAAGGTGGGGCTACTGAAAATTTGGATCAAGGGCAAGTAGATATTTTTTAGAACGCGAGGGATGCAGAGGCATGAGTAAAATGCCGGGCTACCGAAAATTTGAATCAAGGACAGAAGTAGAGCGGGAGTAACATACATCGCACACGGTCCGCACATACTAATCGTATGCTACCAAACATTAAAACCTTAAAGGCGGTAGATATTTTCGAGATTACGAGGTAGTAGATATTTTCGAGACCGGGGTGTGTGATGCCCGAAGACCGGCGCTCCAGATGCCTTCCATGTTTTACGTGTCAGCTCTGTTATTTATTTGTTTGTTGCATTCATCATCGCATCATTCGCATTGCATGGGCACTCTGTTGCCATCATTTTTCAAAAACTTGCATTCGCTCGTCGTTGCCGTTTCTCCCTTTCCCTTCATCACCTTCCCTTGGACCGCTTTGCCTTCGTTGACCGTTCAGACCAATCGAGTTTTCACTTCCCTTTTGACCGTGACCGCCTAACCCCCTTTGCATGGGTGTCGGAAACTTCCCGGACCCAACTCGAGCAGTCATGACCGTTGGATCCAGATCATCCCCAAACATCGCTAAATCATCATCGGTTTCTCGTTGGACTCTCCTAAGCATTTTATTGTTGACCGTCCGATTACGATCGGAGGGTCATTCTAGCCCCTTTCTAAATTTCTTTTTCTATATATAGTAGGCACCATTTTGTCCATTTCTAGCCTAACCCTAAAACCTAGGGGATCTGCCCCATCCATTCCGTGTCCGCCACCACCAACTCACCATCTACCTCGGGATCCCTCCCAATCCCGAATCCACCAAGCAACAGCCCCCTCCATCCACCTGTGCCTCCTCTGCTAGATCCTGAGGGGATCACGAGCAGCTCGCCACCGGCTGCAAGCAGCACCACCACCAGAACCCCGTTGCCCTTCCACTCTTCTAATCCTCCGTCCCTCCTCCCTCTCGTTCTCTCCCTCGTCTCTCATGCATCTCCCTCCCTGTACCAGGAATAACCATGGATGGCCACAGCTCCCTCTGCGCGCATGCACCAGGCCCAGCCGGGAGACGGACGGATTCATCCTCCTACGTCCATCCTAGCGTCCCGCCCGTCCCGGAGCTCCCCTACACCACCTCGCCGGATATGCCACCTCGTCTGCTTCCTCTTGCGCCTGCAGCAGCACCCGAGCACCTGCATCTCCTCTCATGCGCCTCGTCGGACTGGCTGCTGCCGGTGACCCGGACCAGGCGCCATCAGAAGGGAACTCAAGGCCCCGTCATGTACGGTTTGTGCCACCGCCACTGGTCACGTTCCTCGCCGGATCCGCTGACCTCCGCCTCAGATCCGCCGGCTCCGTCCTGTTCTGGGTCTTCCCCACCTCAAGCTGCATCGCCCTCGCCGGCTTCGTCCTGTTCTGGGTCTTCCCCGCCTCAAGCTGCATCCCCTGCCTTCCCGCAAGTTCCTGCCGCTGCCTCCCCTGTGTCCTCTGCATCGCGCTGTCCCTGTCTTCCTTGCTCCAGATTGAACGCCAAGCCGCGCCGCCAGCCAAGTCCCTCAACCCATCGATCGGAGCCACCTCCTTGCCGTTCCCTCGCTGGACCTCCTCTGCCTCACCTGCCGCGCCGCCGTTGCCAGTCGTCGGCCTCGCCCTCTACTTCGAGCCGCGTCAAGATTTTCAGCAAGGACGCCAGCTCCCGCTCAACCATGTTGACTCGATCGAGTCAACCACCAGATCCGCATGCGCCCGGGCCGGCCTCGCCTCGGTCCAGCTGGCTTTGCCTGCCCAACACGTCCACTGACCTGGGCCAAGTCGCTGAGCAGCCGAGACGCCCAGTGCCTTCTCAGATTCAGCCCATATGGGTTTTTTTTAGGAACTGCGATTTGTTATTTTTCGAGGGATTTACTGTTTTGCAGAAAGGCCCTTGCACTTCATGCATAGCATAACTTATCAACCATGCATCGCATGTAAAAACTTTTATATTAAAATACTTAGATTTTCATCTAATTTCATAATATGCAACTTTCATCAATGTTAGAAATGTTTAAATTGCTGTTTGATTAAATTTGCTCAAAAGCCATGCTAAAATGATTTATTAATAACTAAATAACCGTAGCTCCGAATTAAATAAATTGTACATGTAACTTGCTTAGAAAAATGCATAGATTAATATGGTGGCTTTACTTTGCATGCTTAACAATGGTTTAGGGCAGAATAGTACCAAATCCATAATATGCATATGGGGATTTTTCAGAATTCTTGTTTGTTATTTCTGGCCTCATGTCAAACTTGCCTAAATATTTAGTTTACTTATACCTCATCTCTTGCCATTTTAACTAACATTTAATATTGTTGAGTACCTAACTCGAGGTGAACTAAATAAACGAATGTGGTGTTTCGTCAACATGCTTGTTACATGTTGAGCTCCACTTAACTTGTAGTTTTGTTTGTGCACTTTGTCATGCCATGCATATTTAAACCGGACATGCATCATCCTTGGTTGTGCATCATGCCATTTTTATGATTGTGTGTTTACCATGTTGATTGATTCTTTCCGGTTTGCCTCTCTCGTTAGCTTAGTTTTCGTTCCGGAGTTGTGAGGATTCGTTCAACTACGTCTGTTTCTCTTCTTCATGGACTCGTTCTGCTTCCTCGCGGGATCTCAGGCAAGATGACCATTACCCTAGATATCACTTCTATCTTTGCTTGCTAGTTGTTCGCTCCATCGCTATGTCGCGCTACCTACCACTTGTTTATCATGCCTCCCATATTGCCATGTCAAGCCTCTAACCCACCTTCCTAGCAAACTGTTGTTTGGCTAAGTTACCGCTTTTGCTCAGCCCCTCTTATAGCGTTGCTAGTTGCAGGTGCCTTGCAGGTTGTTCCATGTTGGAACATGGATATGTTGGGATATCACAATATCTCTTATTTTAATTAATGAATCTATATACATGGCAAAGAGTGGAAGGCTTGGACTTTTGCTCGGTGTTTTGTTCCACTCTTGCCACCCTAGCTTCCTTCATACCGGTGTTATGTTCCTTGATTTTGCGTTCCTTACGCGGTTGGGGTTATGGGACCCCCTTGACAGTTCGCTTTGAATAAAACTCCTCCAGCAAGGGCCAACCTTGGTTTTAACATTTGCCGAACAACAACCTAAATTTTTGCCTAGGGAGTAATTAACCCAAGGATCATCTTTATTCAACCCCCCAGGCTAGTGCTTCTCTGAGTGTTGGTCTGAACCAAGTACAGTCCAGGGTCACCTCGGGGAAGCTTGAGGGTTGGTTTTACTCGTAGGATATCTCATCCGACGTGCCCTGAGGATGAGATATGTGCAGCTCCTATCGGGATTTGTCAGAACATTTGGGTGGTCTTGCTGGTCTTGTTTTACCATTGTCGAAATGTCTTGTAACCGAGATTTCGAGACTGATTGGGTCTTTCCGGGAGAAGGAATATCCTTCGTTGATCGTGAGAGCTTGTGATGGGCTAAGTTGGGACACCCCTGCAGGGTATAAACTTTCAAGAGCCGTCCCGTGGTTATGTGGCATTTGGGAATTTGTTAATATCTGGTTGTAGAGAACTTGACACTTGACTTAATTAAAATGCATAAACCGCATGTGTAGCCGTGATAATCTCTTTTCGGTAGAGTCCGGGAAATGAGCACGGTTTGGGTTATGTATGACCGTAAGTAGTTTCAAGAGCACTTCTTGATCACTTCTAGCTTGACATCCGTTGCGTAGTTTCTCTTCTTACTATTGTACTCGTATGTTAGCCACCATATTTTGCTTAGCGCTTGCTTCAACTCCAACTCATTACCTTATCCTACCCATAAGTTTAAATAGTCTTGATCTCGCAGGTTTTGAGATTGCTGAGTCCTCGTGACTCACAGATACTACCAAAACAGTTGCAGGTGCCGATGATGCCAGTGCAGGTGATGCCACCGTACTCAAGTGGGAGTTCGACAAGGACCTTGGTCATTACTATGTTTCATTTTCCTGATGATCAGTACTGGAGCCCAGATGGGAGGATCAGGGATCTAGCTTTTGGGGTTATCTTCTTTTCATTTGGATTTGTCCATAGTCAGACTATGTGTGTACTCTAAATGATGTATGAATTATTTGATCATTGTGTGACGTGGCGATTGTAAGCCAACTCTATTTATCCCTTTCTTGTTCATTACATGGGATTGTGTGAAGATGACCCTTCTTGCGACAAAACCACAATGCGGTTATGCCTCTAAGTCGTGCCACGACACATGGGAGATATAGCCGCATCATGGGCGTTATAAGTTGGTAATAAGAGCCATCCCCGACTTAGGAGTCCCCCTGCTTGATCAAATCGCTGACGTTGTTGAGTCCAGAAAAAAATGTTTTGAGTCTTAGGATTATATATATATATATATATATATATATATATATATATCGATGAGTAGGATTATTTTTACTCCTCAGTCCCCTTCGTCGCTCTGGTGAGGCCTCCTGACATAGATGTTTTGACTTTCCTCTCCTCAAATTTCACTAAAAAAATTTAGGATCACGTGGGTATCTTGGGATCATTCCGATATTCTTGCGACGAGAACATTGTTCTTGGTACCTCCTGACATTTAGGGGTTGTGGCAGTGTCCCGGGGAGTTGATCCTTGAGGTGTTGTCATCACGACTTTATCGTTCAGTTCTGGAATACCTGAGTTCACCGACATCGAAAATCTCTTTTATGCAGTTAGTGGTGAGATAACCTCGATGCCACCCAGTACTGGTGAGGGAGTTCGGGAGTATTGCCACAGCTCGTATAATAGATGCTTCTCGAAGGTTGAGGTACATGATTTCCGGAGTTTTCTTGGTTATGTGTTGACGGATGGATACAGTTGGAGCGTAGGGCTTGTTCGTTGTGTGATATATATTGTGCCTCCCTGTATCCCCAACACCAGATTGCATAACCAAAAAGTTTCGGGAGTTCTTAGGTGGGAATTCAAGTATCACGTAGGATATCCTTCCAACAGACACATGATACGATATGGGGTCTATCATATGTTTGTTCCGGCTTATTCTGCAAGCCAAATCCTTTCTTTTGTTTTGATTGTGGTATTCGAGTTGCTTCATTGTCAATTGTTGATTCCAAACCTTTTTCTGAGTGTTGTCCTCATATTTCTACGGGAGTGCTAATCATTCTTGATCATCGAGATGGTCATGCCAATTCTTTTCCAACCAGCGTGCTTCTCTTCAAGTGGATCCGATCATTTCAACATTCGCAAGTTCAATTCTCAGTTCTTTGCAACAGTGTTTGTTTCATCCGTCCCAAGTTGCATTTGTTTTACCCACCCTCCGACCCTTTTTCTTCAAGGACTCAATTTTTTTAATCAACTGTCCATTTTATTCGTGAGAAGCCTCTTCATTTTTCCATTCAATGTTCTTTTCCGGTGTTTCCTCGTGAATATGCTAAGTAAGTTTATCATTCTTCATTCTTGTATTCTTTTTCGGTGGATTCAATGCAAGCTTTCGATGTTGATCATATCCCTTTCCCCGTTTCAAATGCTTTCCCATGCCGGTGCACCTCTTAATCGCTCACCTCTCTCTATTCATATCTGAAGTGCTGAAGATATGTCAGAAGATTCATGTTTCCATTATCAATCCGTTCAAGCTATTTTGAGGTTTTTATCTCATTCAAGCCATTTAATTCAACCGGGGAAATCTCCCTTTGAAGTAATCGTTTCAATGGTGTTTATTTTGAGTGCTCCCTAACCCACGGGTGTTTTCCTAGGATCTTACCTGACTCTTCTATTTTTCCGGAGTTCTCAAATTCTTCTCAAACTGTGACGTAAGAATGGATTCCATCAGTCACATGCCTTCTCCAAGATTGTTTTCAATTCTTTTCATCGTTGGTTCAACATTTCTATTCTTCATTTCGGAGTGCCTCAACAATTCATGGTGGTCTATCTCATCATCTTTCTCAGATTTTGAAGACCGAAGAAGAGTTCCTCTTGAATCCTTACTCGTTCTTCCAAAGATTCATGGTTCTAGTTTCATGCTATCCTCTAATCTTATTTTGTTTGTCAGAATTTTTTTTCATACCCATCTGAAGTATTTCAGAAGTACTTTTATTTGGGTTCTATGGAGACCATCCTTTTCAAAAGAATAATTCATTTTCAGTTTTGCTCCCGCCCTCTAATTCTTATCGATGGATCGTTCTGGTATTTGCTAGTCATCTCATGTTCTCTTCATTGTCTTATATCTAAGTTTCCTCAAGTGCCTTTGTTCTTTTCTAATTATTTTTAGTGATTCATTCTTTTTTCTGCATTCGTTCAATTCTTATGGTGATTCTTTTAAGATTTCCACTTCCGTTCTTATCATATTAATTCATTCATTCTTCCCAATGCACGGTTGTTCGTTGAAGATTTCCTGAAGTTTGTGCTATATCTCTCATCATTCCTTTTCAAGAAGAATAAGTAGTATGTCAAATCTGTTGGTTGCCATCAAATTAAATTGGTGAAGTATATGCATAACTTAATTCTTATTAGTGTTTCATCCAAGTGATTAGTTTCTTCTTTTCGGAGTTGATCATCATGTCACATTCTCGGTTCGAGATGCTTCATCTTTTCTTTCGGAGTTCAAAGCTCTCTCATTTATCTCATCCCAAAGGTCCATATAAATCATTGCAAGCTTTTAATTCTTGTTCTCTCAATCTTTGCTTCTTTTCCACCATCCTTTTATTACCGGAGTTCTCATGAAGGCTCAATATGGTGGTTCGTCAAGGATTCCCTTCATTCTTCAATTGTTCTTCAAGCTTTCTCTCGAAGTTAAGATCCGCCAAGCTATACTCTAAACTAAACATGGTGTTCAACACATGTTTTTTTGAGGAGTTCAGGCATTCCTCATCTTGCATTCCAAAGTGCAATTCTTTCTACCTTATCTCTTGAGATGGTGTTATGTCACTCTTGACAATTTTCCCTTCGTGTTTCATGGTTCACATGTTGTCA
This sequence comes from Triticum aestivum, assembly GCF_018294505.1. Lineage (NCBI taxonomy): Eukaryota > Viridiplantae > Streptophyta > Magnoliopsida > Poales > Poaceae > Triticum > Triticum aestivum. Next base: position 329,971,929 of record NC_057809.1, read on the forward strand.
AAAATGAGGTATTTTAAATCCATCAATCTCTTTGTTGGAGTTATCTTGGGGTATATTTCACCTAAAACCTTCCCTAAAGAATGTTGCTATTGTGGTTATTAATAGTGATCCAAGTTATCTCTTTATCATCTTGGTGGAAGAAGTTTTTCATCTCTTTGGTGCTCTCACTCAAATCAATGGTATTCGTTAGTGGCTGTTTGTCACCTCATAATGTTGAGATGTTTCCATAAGCCTACTACAAGCTTATTCTTTTCATTGTTGGTTTTCCAATAACTCCGTCCTAACCTTCTTGGAAGGATGCTTTCGAAATTCAATTGTGGTTTAAGTTGTTATTATCTTCTCTGTTCTTTTCTTCCAACCATCTAACTTCCATTCTTTTGTTGCGGAGGCATTGTGATGTTAATCTCTTCGACTCATCATCTGATTTTATCAAGATCAGGTTCTTTTCCTTAGCTATCCTTTTAACATGAGTGTGGTGTCCTCTATTCAAGTTCTTTCATCTTATCAAGTCTTGCCTCACCTTTCAGTTGGGGTGCTGTCTGAATTCTTTCATCCTAATGCCTTCTCTATCTCATTTTAACTGGACTGCTTTCAGAGTCTATTTTATTCATTGAGCTCTTGGTTCTCATCGTATTCCTTACTCCTCTTCCTAAAGGGATGTTTTCAATTTTGTTAATCTCAGTCATGTCATTTCTTCAAGTTTTATACCTCTCAAGGTTTGATGGTTTCACTGATATGTCAAAGAAGCAACTTGTTTTACCTCTTCCTCTTCCGCTTCTCTCCGGTGCCATCCTTAGATCTCAGGGCGAGACCGCTTGTAAGTGGAGGAGAGTTGTGACGCCCCAAGACCGGCGCTCCAGATGCCTTCCATGTTTTGCATGTCAGCTCTGTTATTTATTTGTTTGTTGCATTCATCATCGCATCATCCACATTGCATTAGTACTCTATTGCCGTCATTTTTTCAAAAACTTGCATTCGCTTGTTGTTGTCGTTTCTCCCTTTGCCTTCAGTACCTTCCCTCGGACCGCTTTGCCTTCGTTGACCATTCCAGAACAATCATGTTTTCACTTCCCTCTTGACCATGACCGCCTAACCCCCCTTGCGTCCGTGTCTGAAACTTCCCGAACCCAACTCAGGAAGTCATGACTGTTGGATACAGATCATCCCCAAACATCCCTAACTCATCATCGGTTTCTTGCTGGACTGTCCTAAGCATTTTATTGTCGACCGTCCGATTATGATCGGAGGGTCATTCTAGCCCCTTTCTAAATTTCTTTTGCTATATGTAGTAGACACCCCTTTGTCCATTTGTAGCCTAACCCTAAAATATAGGGGATCTACCCCAGCCATTCCGTGTCCGCCGCCGCCACCAACTCACCATCTACCCCGGGATCCCTTCCGATCCTGAATCCACCAATCAATAGTCCCCTCCATCCACCAGCGCCTCCTTTGCTCGATCCCGAGGGGATCACGAGCAGCTCGCCACTGGTTGCAAGCAGCAGCACCAGCAGGACCCCGTCGCCCCTTCCCATCTTCTTCTCCTCCGTCCCTCTTCCCTCCGGTTCTCTCCATCGTCTCTGATGCCTCTCCCTCCCTGTTCCAGGAATAGCCATGGATGGCCGCAGCTCCCTCTCCGCCGTTTGCACCAAGCCCAGCCAGGAGACGGACGAATTCGTCCTCCTGCATCCATCCCCGCGTCCCGCTCGTCTCGGAGCTCCCCTACACCACCTCGCTGGAGATGCCACCTCCTCTGCTTCCTCTTGCGCCTACAGCAGCACCCGAGCACCTACTTCTCCTCTCGTATGCCTCGTCAGACTGGCTGCAGCCAGCGACCCAGACCAGGCGCCATCAGAAGGGAACTCAAGGACCCTCCATGGATGGTTTGTGCCGCCACCACCGATCACGTTCATCGCCGGATCCGGTGACCTCCGCCTCGGATCCGCCGGCTCCGTCCCGTTCTGGGTCTTCCCCGCCTCAAGCTGCGTCGCCCTCGCCGGAGACCCCGTGCAAGTTCCTGCCGATGCCTCCCCTGCGTCCTCTCCATCACGTCGTCCATGTCTTCCCTGCTCTAGATCGAATGCCATGCCGCGCCGCCGGCCAAGTCCCTCAACCCACTGATCGGAGCCACCTCCTTGTCGTTCCCTCGCCGGAACTCCTCTGCTTCACCTACCGCGCCGCCGTTGCCAGTCGTCGGCCTCGCCCTCTACTTCGAGCCGCGTCGAGCTTTTCAGCAAGGACGCCAGCTCCCGCTTGACCACGTTGACTCGATCGAGTCAACGACCAGATATGCGCACGCCTGGGCCGGCCTCGCCTCGGCCCAGCTGGCTCTGCATGCCCAACACCTCCATCGACCTGGGTGAAGCCATTGAGCAGCCCAGCTGCCCAGTGCTTGATCAGATTTAGTCTGTATGGGTTTTTTTGGATCTGCGATTTGTTATTTTTCCAAGGATTTACTATTTTGCAGAAAAGCCCTTGCAGTACATGCATATCATAACTCACCAACCGTGCATCGCATGTAAAAACATTATATATGAAAAATGCTTAGATTTTCATCTCGTTTCATAATGTGCAACTTTCATCCATGTTAAAAAAAATTAAATTGTTGTTTGATTAAATTTTCTCAAATGACATGCTAAAATGATTTATTTCATAACTAAATAACCGTAGATGAATTAAATAAATTATATATGTAACTTGCTTGGAAAAATTCATAGATTAACATGGTGGCTTTAATTTGCATGCTTAACAATGCTAAAATATGGTTTTGGGCAGAACAATACCAAATTGACAATATGCATATGGGGATTTTATGGAATTGTTGTTTGTTATTTCCGGCCTCATGTTAAACTTGCCTAAATAGTTGCTTACTTATGCCTCATCTCTTGCCATGTTAACCAACACTTAATATTGTTGAGTACCTAACCGGGAGTGAACTAAATAACCGAATGTGGTCTTTTGTCAACATGCTTCTTGTTACATGTTGAGCTCCACTTAACTTGTAGTTTTATTTGTGCACTTTGCCATGCCATGCATATTTGAACCGAACATGCATTATCCTTGGCTGTGCATCATGCCATGTTTATGCTTGTGTGTTTACCATGTTGTTTGCTTCTTCCGGTTTGCCTCTCTCGTTAGCTTCGGTTTCGTTCCAGAGTTGTGATGATTCTTATTCCTTGCGGGATCTTAGGCAAGATGACCATTACCCTCGATATCACTTCTATCTTTGCTTGCTAGTTGTTCACTCCACCACTATGTTGTGCTAGCTACCACTTGTTTATCATGCCTCCCATATTTCCATGTCAAGCCTCCAACCCACCTTCCTAGCAAACCGTTGTTTGGCTAAGTTACCGCTTTTGCTCAGCCCCTCTTATAGCGTTGCTAGTTGTAGGTGCCTTGCAGGTTGTTCCATGTTGGAACATGGATATGTTGGGATATCACAATATCTCTTATTTTAATTAATGCATCTATATACATGTCAAAGGGTGGAAGGCTTGGCCTTTTGCTCGGTGTTTTGTTCCACTCTTGCCGCCCTAGTTTCCATCATACCGGTGTTATGTTCCTTGATTCTGTGTTCCTTACGTGGTCGGTGTTATGGGACCCCCTTGACAATTTGCTTTGAATAAAACTCCTTCAGCAAGGCCCAACTTTGGTTTTAACATTTGCCTAACAACAACCCAAAATTTTGCATAGAGAGTAATTAACCTAAGGATCATCTTTATTCAATGTCCCCAGGCCCGTGCTCCTCTATGTGTTGGTCCGAACCTAGTAGACTGCGAGGCCACCTCGAGGAAACTTGAGGGTTGGTTTTACTCGTAGGATGTCACATACGCTGTGCCCTGAGAACGAGATATGTGCAGCTCCTATCAGGACTTATCGGCACATTTAGGCGGTCTTGCTGGTCTTGTTTTAACATTGTCGAAATGTCTTGTAACCGGGATTCCGAGACTGATCGGGTCTTTCCGGGAGAAGGAATATCCTTCGTTGATCGTGAGAGCTTGTGATGGGCAAAGTTGGGAGACCCCTGCAGGGTATAAACTTTTGAGAACCGTGCCCGTGGTTATATAGCATATGGGAATTTTGTTAATATCAGGTTGTAGAGAACTTGACACTTGAATTAATTAAAATGCATCAACCGCATGTGTAGCCGTGATGGTCTCTTTTCGGCGGAGTCCGGGAAGTGAACACGGTTTGGGTTATGTATGACCGTAAGTAGTTTCAGGATCACTTCTAGCTTCACGTCTGTTGCGTAGTTTCTCTTCTTACTCTTGTACTCGTTTGTTAGCCACCATATTTTGCTTAGCGCTTGCTTCAACTCCACCTCATTACCTTATCCTACCCACAAGCTTAAATAGTCTTGATCTCGCAGGTTTTGAGATTGCTGAGTCCTTGTGACTCACATATACTACCAAAACAGTTGCAGGTTCTGCTGATGCCAGTGCAGGTGATGCCACCGAACTCAAGTGAACAAAACTATTTAAGCTTGGTTGGGACGATCGGGCATCTAGCATTTGGGGTTATCTTATTTTCATTTGGATTTGTCCGTAGTTGACTATGTGTGTACTCTGAATGATGTATGAATTATTTGATCATTGTGTGACATGGCGATTGTAAGCCAACTATATTTATCCCTTTCTTGTTCATTACATGGGATTGTGTGAAGATGACTCTTCTTGCGACAAAACCACAATGCGGTTATGCCTCTAAGTCGTGCCTCGACACGTGGGAAATAGAGCTGCATCATGGGCGTTACAGGGGGCAAGCCTCGTGGAGCCCAATCTACTGTGTTGATGTGAGGGACTGCCAGGGCACGGGCGTGGCACACGGGTAGTTTGACCGAACCTTGTCTGTTGCGTTCCCAATCACAGACGCTTTCTACATCCAACTCTTGTGTTGTTTATAAATTTGGCAAAAATAATAACGCGGTAGAGGGTCAGAACACGAACACACTTGCATGTGGACCAAATATATGTATGAAAAGGGTGGTTTGATGTTTGAATACCCAATGCACAACTTTAATGTGGCACCTGTCGCACAAAAGCAAAGTATTGCTAGTCAGCCACCCCTACTAATCCCACTTCATGTCGGCGGTTAGGGAATCCTAGCTACGAATGCATGCCCCCAAATAGTTAGGTCTGAAATCTCACCCTATCGTAAGACAAAACCTATAGGAGTCCATCATATATATATGGTCAAACATCCCCTTTTGCTTCCCGACAACGGTGGACTGTGTGCCGACCCACAAATGTGTGCTTGTGGTGCGAGATGAGTGAGACCACATATGAACCACATGCGGGTGGCCCTACTATATGTATGAAAAGGGTGTGGTGTGTGATATGTAACTACCACTCACAACTTCTGATGTGGCATGTGTGCCTCGCAAATTAACCAGACTTCCCCGACCCCACGGAGGTTGCAGGTAGCGTCATGTAGTCCCCCCCCCACACACACACATCGGGGGGAGGGCATCTCACCCAGACGTACTGTAACACGGACCAAGCAGAATCCAACTTGGTCGTACAACCTCTCCCCGCTCGTTGTTGGTCAAAGTGATGGATGTCCACATGGCCTAGAAAAATGGGCTAGCTTGTCACCGATAACCTCACGAGGGGGTATTTTATGAAGACAAACTCACCCTGTGCATGTGGCCAAGTATGTATATGGAAGTGCTGTGTGTGGTGTTTGAATACCCAATGCGCAAATTTGATGTGGCACCATTGCTTTGGAACCGTAAAATCCCCACACCGAGCGAGGGTTCACGACGTGTAGCATGCGCTCAAACTTAATTATGCTTGTAATGGGTCGACCTACTATACGCTAACTCGAAGCAAAGAAGAATAATATATCCACCCTGGTAACTTTTCTCGTCGTTGGTCGAAATGATGGACGTCCACGTGGGCCCACGCATATATAGGCTTGCCGCCCATAACCAAGCGAGTGAGAGTGCATCCAAAGACAACCATTATTGCATGTGTGTGTCCTGAACATATTTATGGAGGTGTACTATGCATGCATATGTGTTGAATACCCGACCCAATGCACAACATTAATGTGGTGCATGCGTTGAAATTCAAAGAGGTCGCCACACAGAGCAAGAGGTTTTCCATGACATGTCGTGTGCTCGCCCCCCTTCGATCCAGCGGGATGGATTCATGTGTACAGATGCACTATTATATATATGTAATCTCACATCATGATCTATATCCAGACAAAACAAAAATTAATCCCCTCCTAAGTCAAATTAGTTAACCTCTCTCGCACTGTCGGTGAAAGTGATGGACTAAGCTGGTCACCACCACCCCTCGACACGTACTGTATATACACCTAATAACATAGCCCTAAAAGAATTAATCCTCCTTGTTTGTCAAATGCGTACCTCTCTCTCACTGGGTCAAAGTGATGGATGATGAACTCGCAGGCCCAACACAGGAGCGAAGCGTACGTCGCACGCGAGTGATCATCCTATATAGGACTATGTACTACCGTCTGCATGTGGCCTAAAGAGTTGTTTGTGTGATGTTTGAATACGCAATGCACAACTTTGATGTGGCACCACGTATATAGGAAACCAAAAAGTCCCCACAAAGAGTGCAAGGTTCATGACGCGTGGTATGTGCTATATGTACGCCCCATTCGACGCGTGGTATATGTACTTTTAATTTATAGCACAAACCAAAAAAGAATCATTCCTTGATGATCAAATTAACCTCTCTCTCATTGGGTCAAAGTGATGGAGGACAACCTCGCATGCCCATGGATCGAAGCGCCACATGCCAGTGAGTTCCTATATATAGGGCAACCACCATCTGCATGGTATTGCATGATGTTTGAATACCAATATAATGTACAACTTCGATGTGGAACCTGCCTCAGGAACCGAAAAGTCCCCACATGGAGCGAGGTTATGACACACATATATATATAGAGTATTCATGTTGCCCCCTCTTTGACATGTACATACTCCTATACCGTGCATATATGTATCACAAACCAAAAAAGAACCATCCTTGTTGGTCAAATTAACCTCTCTCCCGTTGTATGTTCAACTAGTTGATGACGACCACGTGGGCCCACAGACAGAGGCACACATGACAGATGTCATAGGACAAAACCACTGCCTGCATGCGCCCGTGTGTTATGTGATGTTTGAATACCCAATGCAAAACTTTGACATGGCACATGCTTCGCAAACTAGAAACGCACTACACCACGATGCGTGTAACCCCCTCACTTCAAAGCAGTGGGAGTGTGTACGCATGTGCTCAAACTTTGATATGGAATCCCACCATCATCCACACCACACACAAGCCAAGATGAATCCACCTTTTGGTTAAATGCCTCTCGTTATCATTGGAAACTGAAAACCTTTGCGGGCTACCGAATGGGACGTCGCTGATAACCGCACGAGGGAGAGTGTCCGAGAGGACCACCGATGCATGCATGTGGCCCAACCATTATGTATGAAAGGGTTGTGTAATTATTTAAATAAGCAATTCACGACTTTGATGTGGCATATATGACTCAAAAAATGATTAATAATCCCACACGGAGGTTCACGACTCATAGTGTACTGCCGGACCCCCCCGCCCCGCACCCCCCACACACACAAACACACACACCCTGCACCACCATAGCCACTCTAAGGCATGCCAAACTTTTTCTGCAGTGAACATGTGATGAAAGGCAGAGTGTCGTGTTATTTTTTTAGAAAAATAGGCCTCATTCGACTATTTTTATACACTAATCATTTTCCTAGGGATTTAATGTGCAAAAATCAAATTTGAGCTACATGTGCACCAAAATGGGTTGCAAAATCATATGTGTCCCTGGGTGCATGTTTCCCTATGCAAGAGATTTCAAAATATTGAGAATATATATTTTTAAAATTCAGTAAATCCAAAACTTAGTTCAAATTCATGAAACTTATCGTGGTGTCATATATGGACACGAGTAGACTGCGACAATGTATTTTTTTGTCAATGACACCCCTTTTTGATATAATCTTCTTACAATTGGGAGATTATTAAAACCTGGCAACCAATATCTCATACGGATTATTTATTCGGACCATGAGCGTTAGACCGTGCCATGCTTCAGTTAAGCAGTAAAGCGACAAAATGAATCATCAATAAACGAAAAAATATATGTGCTGCCACACGTCCCGTGTGCCATGGGAGCAGGCGTGAGTTGACGGGATGCATGCGAGCAGTCTGCTGCGCAGGCATACCATGAGGCGTGCATGCAGGTGTGCGTATTGATGGGAGGCGTGCGAGTAACTGTGTGAAATGATGGTAGGAATGGCAGAAGTCCGCCGCGTAGGCTCACCGGGAGGTGAGACATCTTTTGACCATAGTCTGCCTCGCTCCCACTGGTCCGTATTAATTGTGCGCCCGAGCCACCGGCCATAATAGGAGGTCGCATCCCCAGTCCACAGTGGTCACCAACGTCTGGACTCTGGAGTGTCTGAGGATGCCGCCGAAGCGCACCATCGGACGGAGTAGCGATGCCAGGGCTGGTGAACCACCCACGCAACGCGTGAAGCTGGGCACAGAGGTTGCCTTCGCTGCCGACGAGGTCTTGTGCGGGCAGCAGCACGACCTTGACTTCATCGGCGCTGTCGTGCACCCCCCTAGCCAGAGCCGGAGGTCAACAACACCCACCCTCTAATTTTTCTGTAATTCAAATCCTATGGTTAGGTTCTTTCAGTCCATGAAATCAAGCAATTAAGATCCGTTAGATGCACGTAGTGTATTGATTGTTTGAATGTTATCCGTATAGACTTAGTGATTAATTGGTTGTTCTGTACAAAAGTTTTTTTGCTAATAATCCGACTAGGGTTAGCTTGCGTGCTAATATTTCGTGGCCAGATCTTGAGAATTGATTTTGAATGTCCTACATGTATGTTTGTGCCTTTTTTCTTCTAGATCTTGAGAATTGATTTTGAATGTCCGACATGTAAGTTTATGCCATCTTTTCTTTCAGATTGGTACGTACATAGATGAGGCTCCAGCCAGTGTCGCCGGATGATTTAGATCTTAGACCCGGCTATGCGGCCAGAAGCGCCCCCCTGGACCTGAGTAACCAGTAGAATCTCTGGCGGACCGCATCAGCGATCTCCCGAACGACATCCTTGGGGAGATCATTTCCCTTCTCCCCACCCAGGATGGCTGCCACACACAAGTCCTCGCATCTCGGTGGCGCACTCTATGGCGCGCCGCGCCTCTTAATCTTGACTGTCGTCAGCTATCTGTCAATGATGATTCTGAACTCCCTGGAGCCATCATCTCCTCCCACCAGGGCTCCGTTCAACGCATCTGCATCCCAGCATGCTACTTGCTGGACATACCCTGCACGGTGGCCGCCTAGCTGACATCCCGTCTATTCGATAAACTCCAGCAGCTTGAGTTCTACCATTACTATAGCGATAGGTTACCACCAATAGCTGCATCTGAGCCCTCATCACCGATTCCCATCTCACGGTTTTCCTTCTCTATCCACAGCTCCTCCTTGACCCGGTGCCATCTAGCAGACAATCTGGTACAAATGCTTTGACCGCCACTTCTGAAAAAACATGCACTTGTGTTGGTTCATCTGTCGGAGGCCTCACTACACAGCATCATCCACTCCAGCTGCCCTACACTAGAGCGTTTGATGCTTGTTTTGGGAGCAGTTATCGATATGCCTTGTCTCAAAATAATGTCGCCCCACCTTGTAAGAATTGGAAATAGTTTTGAAGGATAGGAGCTCATCATCCAAGATGCCCCTTCACTTCAAAGGTTGGTTCTTGATTGTTGTTATAAACCTTCGCAAATAACTATGGTCTCTGTGCCTAAACTGGAGACCTTGGGTGCAATTCGTGATCCGTTTAAATTGTTCGAGATGGTGTTTGCCTCCACACCTATTGAGGTACTGCATATTATTCACTTACACTTTTGTAATTTGCATTTTTCATTTGTGCGCATAAGTTAAGTATCATCTTGGAGTATACTTTCAGTGCTAATATTATGTTCTATGCTCAATGAAGCACTTGTCCATCCTATCAGTGGTGGTGGATTCTGTCAAGACCATATATATCAGTAGGTGGTGTTTTGATGACAACATCATTATTGCTTTACTGCAATGTTTTCCATGTCTAGAGACTTTGTATACAAAGGTGATGATTTCACGCACATCGAAAGCCCATATATAATGTACTGTAATTAATCATCCAACTATCACTCTTTCAACATAATCCTTTTTAGACATTAACTGTTTTCAATCTTCATCTCTATTTAGGAAACAACACTTGGAGGAAAAGGTATAACCAACCGATGGTTGATGAAGCATGGGGATTTTCTCAGATCTCATGACATTCATTTGAAGACAGTAACGCTGGAACGATATTCATACAATAGTGCAAACACTATATTTGTCACATTCTTCATGTTGAATGCGAGGGCACTATTGTCTGTGAGGATTAAGTTTTTCAACAAGAAATTACTCACGGCTGCAAGTGTTGAAGAGCATAAAAAGAAGTTTCAGGTGGACCTAAGGGTTTATGATCGTGTTTGGCTTCTATTTACAACAGCTTGTGGTCATCATGGAGTAGTAGAATTATTGTACTGGGATCTTGATTTTATGGATCGGACTGGTCCATTTGATTGTAACTGCCGAAAACTTTGGTTGAGTTAGATGTCCTGTTCAATCCGGGTTATGTGTAAACCTGATGAACAATTAATCCTCGTGCTTTTGTACCTTTTGTAAGCTGGAGTTAGACATTGTGGCCCTTTTCAACTAGGGTTTGACCCACATTTTCTTTCACACTGGGTGTGTGTGTTCCTATAGGTACTACCTCTGTCGTGGTTTATTCTTTATTGGCCCCCTTCGTATTTTGTACTACCAAACTTTGACCTTAGATTTAACTGAAAATATATTAATGCATGTCATCAAAAATAAGTGTTGGACGGTTGTTTCCAAGTATGTTCATGTGCTATATGCAATAATTAACTCTAGTGTACACATAATCGCACACGAATTAACTATAGTAACCATTTATTTTATATTTTTTCATCACAAATAGTTCATCCGAGTGGGCTGTTTGCCGCATATCACACACATCTTGTTTACATGAATCGTTTGTGTTTTATTGGCTCATTGCAAACAACTCATCTATGTGAACTGTTTGCCGCATATCACATACATCTTGTTAAGTTGAACCGTTTCTGTTGTGTTCCCTAATCAAAAATAGTTTGTATGGATCACACACACATTGATATGGCTGCTCGTTTATGTTGTTCTGTCTAATCGCAAATAGTTCGTATGGATCAAGTGTATGCCCCTCATCGCACACGTAACTAAAATCTGAACCGTGTTTGATGTCTCCGCCATCGCAAATATTTTGCATCTTTTTTGACGGTTTTTTACATCCCCGTTTGCCATTAATGCATCACACATAGTTTCGTCGAAGGGTCTCTCATCGTAGTGTCGTGTTAGCAGCACCCTGTAGTAGTGAATGGACTATGCCTTTTCAGTTTGGCGTAAAGAAGTTTTACCACATGTCTTACTAGTACTAGGCTGCTCAAGGCTCACCCGTCGGGTGGAGCATATTAGTTACACTGTTGTCCTATTCATGAGCTTACTAGAAATCGCCCCAATCTCATAGGCTGAGAGTAGCAGTCGGGCTCATATAGTTGTGTTCCTCCAAAGATCGCTCTATAGGACAACATCTTTGGAACACATTAAGATAGTAGTCATCCTACCATACAATATCCAACATTATTGCATCTCCAACGGAGTGGGTTAGTATCGTTACTCTCCTCGGTTCACCACTGGCTTGTTTTCCCAATTCCTCTTTCATGGGATCGCCGATCACATAGGTTGGATTACCATCATGGCAACTAATGTGGGTCTCATACCCATCTCCCTTTTGTAAAGGGATCTGCCAGATTCTTAGCCATTTGTACATAGTCCAACGCTATCACTCGAGAGTTTCTTAATTTTCTGACAGCTTAATTTAAATCTCATTTGTATGTGTTTGTTGGACTTCAAGTTGTCCTCTGAACTCTTCACCTTGGTGATAACTACCTGATTGTCACAGTTCATAAGGATAGCCGGAACCGGCTTTTCAACCAATGGAAGTCCATCAAAAGATCAAGATCTCGAAGCCATCCTACTTCGACACCAGATGTGTCTAACGCTGTTAATTCTACTTCCATTGTCAATCTCATTAAGATTGTTTGCTTGCAAGACTTCTTGGAAACAACACCACCTCTAAGAGTAAACATATACCTAGTCATGGCCTTCATCTCATCAGCATCAAAGATCCAATTCGCATCACTATACCCTTCAAGTACCGACAGGTATCCCGTATAGTGAAGTCCATAGTTCATAGTACCTTTAAGATAGCGCATAACTCTTTCAATAGCATACAAATGTACATCACCCGGTTTGGAAATAAACCGGCTCAATTTGCTCACAACTAACATGATGTCAGGCCTCGTTGTGCTCGCTAGGTACATGAGTTAACCAATAATTTGAGAGTATCTCAATTGATCCTTAGCTGTGCCTTCGAACTTTTGAATCAACACACTAGGATCATATGGTGTTTGAGATGGTTTGCAGTTCGAATATCCAAAACGACTCAACACCGTCTCAACATAATGAAATTGCAGAAGTGTAATCCCAGTCTCATTATCTCTCAGTAGCTTGATGTACAAGATAACATCAGCCACACCAAGGTCCTTTCATCTCAAAGTTATGTGATAAAAATGACTTAACCTCCTCAATCACTTTGAGGTTGGTTCCAAATATCAGTATGTCATCAACATACAAGCACATTATAACTCCTTAGCCCCCACCATGGCAATAGTATACACTTTTGTTAGCTTCATTAACAATGAAGCCAACAAATGTCAAAGTTGTATTAAACTTGTCACGTCATTGCTTAGGTGCTTGTTTCAGGCCATATAAAGATTTCAGTAGCCTACACACCTTTCCTTCCTAGCCGTCTATCACAAAGCCATCTGCCTGTTGCATGTAGATTTCCTCGTCTAACTCTCCATTCAGGAAAGCCATTTTAACATCCATCTGGTGGACGAGAAGACCATGCAAGGCTGCCAACGAGAGTAATACTCGAATGGTGGTCAATCTGGCCATAGGTGAATAAATATCAAAGAAATCTTCCTCTTCTTTCTAGTCATAGACCTTGGCCACAAGCCTCGCCTTGTACTTTTCAATCGTACCATCGGGCCTAAGGTTCTATTTGAACACCCACTTACATCCCAATAGTTTGCAACCATAGGGACGTTCAGTGATCTCCCATGTCCCGTTAGCCATGATGGAATCTATATCACTATAGACTGCATCCTTCCAATTATCAGCTTCTGGAGAGGCATATGCTTCTGAAATAGAAGTTAGAGTATCATTGATATGTCTCCGTTATATATATAATTATTGATTGTTCCATTCCAATATTTTTTGGATTGTGGATTCCATCTAACCCTTGAGGTTCGAAATCTGGGGTGCGCACAAAGAACACTCTCTCCCTAGTTCGCTCGCTCAATGATCTTACGGCCTAGCTCGACGAACCCAAGGAACAAGAGACACAAGGGTTTATACTGGTTCGGGCCACCTTGCGGTGTAATACCCTACTCTAGTGTGGTGTTGGTGGATTGCCTCGCGGGCTAAGGATGAACGAGTATAATGGACGACAGCCTCAGGATGAGAGGTGTTCTTGAGCTCAGTGAGCTATCGATGTGAGGATGGAATGGATCCGATCCATGATGAGTTGATCCCTACCTATGGTGGTGGCTGGTCCTATTTATAATGGCCTCGTTCTCTTCCCAAATGTTAGGCAGGAAGGGATCCCACAACATGCACGTCTGAAGGGGGACAACTAGTACAAGTTGTCCTGACAAAAGGTGGTATTTGATTGCCAAAGGCTCTGGTGATGACACTCCAGTGGGCTCCATGGTGACCTCCATCCTACCATCCAGAGGGTCTTGGTCTTGTTTCACCGATATGGAAACCTTTGCCTGATGCCTCGGGACTCCTCGCCTGCACCTGCCTCTTTAGCATGAAAGGGGAAACTGGCACGATCTGCCCGCTGGCGCCCGCCTGGCTTTGGTCATGATGGCTCACGTCATGCGAACCTCGTGAGGTGCCCCCTGCATAGAGATCTCCCCTCCTTGGGAGCCAGCCTAGTGAGGCTGCCCCCAGGGAGGTCTTGGTGTCGTCCGCCTCGCAAGGCTTGGCCCCTCCCGAGGGTCATATATGGCTACTACTGAAGATGGGACATAACTGTCCGTCGGTGGAGCTACGCTCAAGCCCGCAGGTAGGCAAGTCTGGGCACCCTTGGGCCCAGAATGCCTTTAGTAGCCCCCGGGCCACATGCACGCTCGGACTTGGCTTCGGGGTGAAGACAAAGGGCAAGTCTGGAGCCCCACGAGCCCCAACCACCTGCGGCCTTGATTCACGCGTGGCGATTGATGGGACGTGGGTGTCTACGCTTCCCCATGCTGCCTTGGCAACCGTTGGCCTTGACGAGTCCCTCCTGCACGCAAAAAAGAAAATCATTACATGTGATCATGGAGGCAGGCGGTTGGCCTCCCTAGGGCTATAAATGAGGAGTGGGGCGGAGCCCCCGTTGCTCATCTCCTTCCCCACTTCGCCTGTTTCTTCTTCTTTGCTTCGCCATCTCGCTGTGATGCCTATGGCACCGATGAAGAGGTTCTCGGCCGCGAAGAACGGGAAGGCACACCAGGAGGGGCCCGGCTCACCACCGCCCAAGAGGGGGCATGGCTGCCCCCGCAAGCATCATGTGACCCCTGTCGTGGCCCCTTGGGGGAACGGACGCACTCCTTCGGGAACCGGCGCCGTCCTTGGTGGCCGCAGCGCTGCCCCCTCCCGTGGCGGAGGCCACTCTAGGCGGAGCAGCCCTTGCACCGAGGGGAGCCGCACCGTGGTCGCCCAGCCTCCTCGGCCGCGCTTCCATTTGGCGGAGGTGCTCCAGGAGTTCGTCATGTGTTCGGAGCAGCCGGCCAGCACTTGGCTCCAACTCCCGCGCTCCTTTGCCGGCGAGCTGCCGATCGCAGGTCTCGACTGCTTCTGGCTGCAAGCTGACGGTTCCCACAGCAAGGCCTCATGGGCCGTGGTGGAGGTCTCTGCCGTGGGCAATGCGGTCCTGGCTCGGGGCGGGCCGACGTTCGCCCGCGCGCGTGGCCTGAGTGGGAGGTGCACCCTCCACTTCAAGTACGACGACGTCGCGGCCCTCTACATGAGGGTTTTTGGCGAAGATGGCCGCCACGCAGGGTGCAACCCCAAGGACAGTAGTGGCGATGATGGGCGGGGCCTTGACAATGGCCGTGACAACACGGGAGGCGAGTTCGCCCTTGGCGACGGTCGTGGCTCGTCTGGTGGCGGCAGCTTCTCCTCCAGCGAAAGCTCCAGCAGCGGTGGCTACGACCAGCCGCCACATCGCCGGGCTCGCTATAGGACGGTGGTGGGTTGTCCCGCCGCCGCACTCCGGTGAAGTGCGAGGAGGACTCCGGCTGAGTCCCGTGGGGGGCATCGGGAACCGACCCTCGGGAGCTGCTGTGGGTGCATGCACCGCTTTTGCTCGTCTTTAACCTTCTTCCTGCATTCCAAGAAACGAGTATGGGGCCCTGCGATGGCGTGTAATGAATCGTAATTTTCATGTCGATTGTGTTACGTTTATTGTTCCTGTGTTGTGTTATGGCATTCGTGCTTCATGTAGACATAGAGGGATAACTTAGGGGAAAACTTTGTTTTTGCCACTCTAGTTCTTGCCCATTTTGCTTATGCCACTCTAGAATTTGACATCTCACTTTTGCCACTCCTACCCTTTGACAATACATCACAAATGTCGTTGGATGGCAAAAGCAATAATTTTTTTCTATCACTTTTGCCACTCTTAGATTTTGAAATATATCACAATTGCCACTCTAAAAATTTTATTTTTTCCACGGAATGGCAATTGTGATAATGGTCAAAAGCTAAGGGTGGCAAAAGTGACATGTCAAATTTGAGAGTGGCATAAGCAAAGTGGGAAAAACTAGAGTGGCAAAAACAAAGTTTTCCCATAACTTAGCTGGATGCGCTCGGGTAGTTTCCTGTCTCGTGAGGGCGCGCCCTACGACCCCTGGTGAGCCCTCCTTGCTGCTGGCTCAGGTGCCGTTGACCTCGGGAGGCATCATGAAGCTGCAAAATTTGTTAGGACGTCTGTTGGGTGCCTTATCCTTCCCTGTGTGAGGCCTCGGGCATGGGATTACAACGGCCTAGCGCACCACATCGCGGTACCCTCACTCGGGCTTGGCGGCATCTTCGGCATGGGCGTGGGAGTTGGAGACGCCATTGATGGTAGCTGGTTCAGGATGAGTCCGCACTCCGCTAGGTACCACACCTTTGAGCTGCTCGTTGTTGCTCTGAAGCATGTCCGCGCTGCCCATCAGAAAAGCCAGGTTGGTGTTCCTATTCTTTGCGGCGACGTTGGTGCGGAGTAGGTCGAGCTTGACGACGTTGTTCGTCATCAACGCCGACCTGCGCGCCTCGGTCTTCTCTTCATGCAGGATGGCCCGGGCCTGTGTGTCGGTGAGGCAATGCTCGATGGACTCTTGCACTCATGTGGAGGCCGAGTCGGCGTGCTTCCCCTTCATGACCCCTTTGTTACGTTCGGGGCGCCCGTCGCCCGCGCCCGGCGTTGGTGCGTCCGACTTGTAGGTCTCCTTGGCCTTGGCGAGGGTGTGCCGGACTTCCGCCCACTTCTTGCACTTCTCGATCCGCTTGACGACATGGAGGGACTTGAAGTCTTGGTCGCTGATGTCCTGGCGATACAGGGAGAACATCCACACCAGCTGCACCGAGGAGCAAACAGTTCACCGGCGACCACGGGGAAAAGAAGTGGGGAACCGGCGTACCATACCTCATCCTCAATGCTGGCGCCACTCTTCGAGCGAGCGACGATCTCCTCAACGATGCCTTGCCAATTGTTGCACGCCACCTGGATGAGCCCCCAATGGTTCGCCATCGCCTTCGACCTGTGCTGCATGTAGACGCCTTTGAAGTAGGGGTCGACGAGCTTGCGCTCGTCGAACTTGGCCTTGATGTGCTCCCAATACGTCTCGATGCTCTCATTCATGCCGGTGATCGGGTTGAGGCAGACGACTTTCCATGCTTCGGCGAGGCACTCCCGCTCCTTGGACTCCCAGTTGATGTGCGGCTCGCCGGTCCTGGCCGCCCGCTTCTTCTGTTTCCGTTTCCACGCCGGTGCCGGCGCCGGCTCCTCCTCCTTATCCTCATCCTCCTCCTCTTCCTCATCCCACTCCTCCTCGCCGTAGTCGAGCTCGCCGTCCATGTCGCCGTCTAGGTCTACCGTGTCGTCCTGCGCTGTGAACCCCTGGGACACGGCGGAGGCGGCCGAGCCTGCCGTGATGATGTCGTCCATGTTGGATTCGGTCGCGTCGGTGTCGTCGAGGTGCGACGTGGAGGTGTGGGAGAAGGGTAGCGTGCCACGGCGGAGAGGGGGCATCGGGGAGGATGTGTAGGCCGGTGGTGAGTAGTTATACGGAGGGTACTACACGCCGGTGAGGGCGGGCGAGGGCGTCCGCTGGGCCGGGTGACCATGGGGGAAGGTGATGTTTGGGTTGAACCCACCATGCGCGCCCCCGTCAGCATAGCCCGGCGACGGTGAGCAGCCCCAGGGTCCCCCAGGCGCCCCCACACTCCTTTTCGCTTGTACCAGTGCCCCCGGGCGCTCCTAGCGTGCCGGGTTCGGGTTGGGTGCGCCGACTATTATTTCGGCCCAACCCGACGAAAAACAAACTCCTGGGGGCGCGACTGGGCCGATTTTCGCCTGCCGGTGCTACGTGGGGGGCCTGTTGGGGGCGCGGCTGGAGATGCTCTTATAGCTCTTAGTGCATCTGTTGCATGGAAATCCCTACTCCTCGCATTGATATCAATTGATGGGCATCACCATAGCCCGTTGATTAGCTGTGTTGATGTGAGGCTTTCTTACTTCTTGTCTTCTCTATGTTTACCCCTATCATCATACTCTATTCCATCCATAGTGCTATGCCATGGCTTGCGCTCATGTATTGCGTGAGGGTTGAAAAATCTGAAGCACGTTAAAAAGTATGGACCAATTGCTTAGCTTGTCATCAGGGTTATGCATTGTAAATAGTTTGAGTGAAGAAGATGGAGCATGACAAGACTGTATGATTTTGTAGGGATAGCAGTCTTTAGCATTGATATTTTGAAAGACATGATTGTTTGTTGGGATGCTTGAGTATTGCTGTCTTTGTGTGAAATTATAGACTAGTGCTTTGAATCACTTGTGTCTTAATATTCTTGCCATGATTAGATTATATGATCAAGATTATGCTAGGTAGCATTCCGCATCAAAAATTATCTTTTTATCATTTACCTACTTGAGGACGAGCAAGAATTAAGCTTAGGGATGCTGATATGTCTCTGTCATATCTATATTTTTTTATTGTTCCATGCCAATATTATATAACTTTTATATACTTTTGGCAACAATTTTTTTGGGATAACATATTGATCCAATGCGCAGTGCCAGTTTCTGTTTGTTGCATGTTTTTTTGCTTCATAGAATATCCATATCAAACAAATTCCAAACGCGATAAAAATTTGCGGAGAATTATTTTGGAATATATGTGATTTTTGGGAGGTGGAATCAACACAAATGAAGGCCCACAGCCTCCACTAACCACCAGGGCGCGCCTAGACCCCCTGGCGCGTGGTGGTGCCTAGTGGGCACCCCGTAAGTCAGTTGGGGCTCTTCTTCAGGCGTAAGGAAGCTTATATCCAGAAAAAATCGTGTTGAAATTTCAACGCAATCGGAGTTACGGATCTCCTGGAATTTAAGAAACGGTGAAGGGCCACAAAACAGGAACACGAAGGAGAACAAAACAGAAAGATAGGAGGGTCTATTGCCCCTCCGCCGCCATGGAGGCCATAGACTGAAGGGGAAACCCTCCTCGCATCTACGTGGGAGGCCAAGTAAGAAGAAGAAGGAGGGGGCTCTCTCCCCCTCTCTCCCGGTGGCGCCAGAGTGCCGCCGAGGCAAAGGATTGAGATGGCGATGTACACCAACAACCTTGCTACCATCAACACCAACTTTCCCCACCTCTATTCAGCGGTGTAACCTCTTTATTCCCGCTGCAATTCTCTACTTAAACATGGAGCTCAACACTATATATTATTATCCAGTGATATGTGGTTATCCTATGATGTTTGGGTAGATCTGTCTTCTCCCATGGGTTGATTGATGATGATGATTGGTTTGAGTTGTATATTTTATTTTGGTATTGTCCTACGGTGCCCTTCATGTCGCGCAAACGTGAGGGATCCCCGCTGTAGGGTGTCCCAATACATTCATGATTCGCTTATGGTGGGTGGCATGAGTGACTGAAACACATACCCGAATAGGTGGCTTGGTGCGTATAGGATAAAGAGGACTTCATACTTAATGCTATGGTTTGGTTTTACCTTAATGATCTTTGGTAGTTGCGGATGCTTACTAGAGTTCCAATCATAAGTGCATATGATCCAAGTACGTAAAGTACGTTATCTCATGCCTCTCCCTCATATAAAATTGCAATAATGATTACCAGTTTAGCTTTAGATCACCTAGGGACAAATAACTTTCTTGTGTGACAAAAGCTTTCTACTAAACTGCTAAATTTATATCTTGCAATTTATTCATAGTTTTATTCACGCAAAGTACTTCCCATTTCATACTTGTTTAGGTAAAGCAAACGTTAAGTGTGGGTAGAGTAGTATCAGTGGTCGATAAAACTTGAGGGAATATTCGTTCAACCTTTAGCTCCTCGTTGGGTTCGACACTCTTCTTTATTGAAAAAGGCTACAAAAGATCCCCTATACTTGTGGTTTATAAATAATCCATGAGGTACACTAAGAAATCATCACCAAAGGTCTTTGCAGTCCTTTGTCTCTTGCCCCTACCAAGAGTTTCCTCATCATCATCCTCAGGGTTTGTCATCATGTGTTTTTTCATAATATTCAATGGGAATGGCAGCCCCAGGAGTCTCCTCAGATTCCTGTCTAGAACTGCTTTGCATATCCATCGGGGCGATGGCCCCCAGGCACGCAACGGAAACCGGATCTCTTTCAAAAACATTGGGGCTGGCAAAGCCCCTCAATCCGGCTCACCCCTGGCCGACTCCCCAACATGAGCCGGCAGGGTGCCGCAGCGCGGCCAGCCGGCTAGCGCATGCCAGCCATCCAAGAGAATTCAATCCCGGCGACAAGTAAGCATGGCTACAGTGCTCCCTCCTTTACGCCGGCCCCGGCGGGCGCAACAACGACGCTCCCCATGCCCCCGCCTAGGGCGGGCGGTGTCCTCGGGGCATGGCCCTATAGTAGGACGGCGTTGACCGTTCCAGCATCCAGCACCCGGTAAGGCGTGCCACAGTACCCAACATACGGCAGTACTCGCACCAGGCGTCCCCGGTATGGCCCGCACCTGGCGGTCCTGTCGGCGTTCTAGGAACAGGGGTCCCCAGACTTGCCTGCCTGCGACCCATGGCATGGCTTTGCTAGCAGGCCTGTACGGCCCATCTTCATCAACAAGGAATCAAGACCCTCGCGAGGGGCCGAGCCTCGCGAGGCGGATGACACAAGACATCCACAGGAGCGGCCTCGCCATGCCGACTAGTGAGGGGCAGAGAGTTCAAGGTAGGGCAAATCTCGCAAGGTTCTCATGACGTAAGACATGACGATCGAGACCAGGCGGGCGCCAGCGCGTGCAACGTCCTTGCTTCCTCATTAGTGCTAAGGGGGCAAGCGCAGGCGCGGAGTACCGATGCATCAAGCAAAGGTTTCCATATTGGTGCAATGAGACCAAGACTAGAAGGACGGCAAGACGGAGGTCACCATGGAGCCCAGGACGGCGTCACCACCCAGAACCTTTGGCAGGCGTAGACCACCTTTTGTCAGGTAGCTTTTACTAGCTGTCCCCTTTCAAATTGGCCGTTGTTGGCTCCCTTCCCGCTCAATATTTGGGGAGAGGACCAGGGCCTCTATAAATAGAACTAGCCACCACCATAGGCAGGGAGAGAGATCATCATGTTCATCCACAGCCACACAAGTGCACCAAGCACAAGAACACCTCAACCTGAGGAGGGTGTTCTTCCCCTTGTACTATTCATCCTCAGCACAAGAGGCAATCCACCACCACACTGGAGTAGGGTATTACACCACAACGGTGGCCCAGACCAGTATAAATCTTGTGTCCTTTGTGTTGCGAGTTCGTCGAGTTAGTTCGTGAGATCTAGGCTAAGTTAGGACGTAGATTGATAGGGGGGAGACCTTCACGCGCACCCCAGTGTTCGAACCTTAAGGGTTTTGCCGGAACCCGTGATCCGACATTTGGTGCGCCAGGTAGGGGTGCGCCAAAGCTTCCCTTCCGTTGCTCCGCGTCACGTCGCTTCATCGTCTCCATGGCGGATGCGTGTTGCCCCGGTGCCGAGCGCCGGGCTGCCCTCGCCACCCCGTCGCTCTCCGTCGCCTGCCGCCAACGCCTCCACCGGCCCGGCGGGAAACGAGGAGCAAACATCCTCGCTGCACCCCTGGGTGCGACAGGACGGCCACACCGCCACTCCATCACCGACTCCCGCTGGTTCATCGTCCCACGCTCGTCCCGTTCCCACGGACGCATGGGCCGCGCTTCTCATGGCACATGAGCTTCTGCGCTACCACCCAGTCGATGACCTGTACGAGGACTGGCTTGACCGCATCGCAGAGCTTGTCTGCACCGCAGGGGGCTCCCCTGTGCTGTCCCACTCTCTGCCTCACCCTCCGCCAGCCACAGGCGACACGGCTCGTGAAGCACCTCCACCACCTCTGCCCCAAGACGGCGCCCTAGCGCCAAGACACGCGATTCCACGGCGCGACCCACCGCGTACGGCGCCCGCGCGTGGAGAAAGAAGCTGTCAAGAAGTCCCACGACCGCAAGCAAACGCTCCGCCACTCCTCGCTTTGCCGCGCCTGGATCGTTTACTGCGGCAAGGCCCCGCACCGCTTGCCGTAGCGGTGCACGGACGCCAAGACCAAGCTCCACCTCCAAGGAGGGCACCGGTGACCACGGCCGGCTGCCGCGCCTTCACCCCCGAGCTGCGTAGCGTCGCCTGGCCGGGAAAATTCAAGCCAGATCTGCCTCCTGGCTACGACGGCACCCCCGACCCCGCGGAGTTCCTGCAGCTCTACAAGATGAGCATCGAGGCGGCCAATGGCAACGAGAAAGTCATGGCGAACTAGTTTCCCATGGCTCTCAAGGATGGCCCCTGCTCCTGGCTCCTGAACCTGCCTCCAGGCTCAATTTCCTCCTAGGACGAGATGCGTAACCACTTCATCGCCAACTTCCAGGGAACTCGCGACCGCCCGTCGGTTGTGGGTGACCTGCGCCGCATCAGGCAACAAACAGGAGAGACCCTGCAGAAGTACATCCAGCGCTTCAACAGCGCGCGGATCAAGATCCCCAAGGTGACCGACGAGGCCATCATCTCAGCGTTCTTCGACGGTGTCCGCAACGTCAAGATGAAGGAGGAGCTCTCCATCCATGAGGAGTTGTGCATGACCCTGGAGCTATTCAACATCGCGGCCAAGTGTGCAAGAGTTGAGGAGGGGCGCCTCTCCCTCCTCGAGCTCCCTTTTGTGGACCCAGAGGAGAAGAAGACCAAGGCCAAGGATGTGAAGCGCAAGGGAGCAGCCATGCTCGTGGCGGAGCTAGACACCAACCGCGGCAGAGACCAGCCCGAGTCATCCAAAGGCAGCCGCCCATTCTGCGCTTTCCATAACCTACATACCCACAACACCAGCGATTGTCAAGAGCTCAGAGCCATTTGAGAAGGACGCTTTGGTCGATGCCCTGAGCGCAGCGACCGGGGCTACAGCCGAGGAGGAGGACGTGGTGGCGGACGCTGGGACGACCGTGGCCCGCGCCAGGAGTGGCATGGCCGGCCTTGTGAGGATCACCGGTAGGATCAGCCTCGCGAGGGCGCCTGGTGGGACCAGCCTCGTGAGGCTCGTCCTCAAGGCAACACATGCCTTCCTCCACTACTGCCACCACCCAGAAGGAATGATGACCACCATCAAGATGAGGGGGCTTCTAAGAACCACGCGCTATCGCCTGTATCTTGGGTGGAGCTGAAGCCCCAGCCATGCAATGTATCTTCAAACAATTTGCCTGTGAAGTGAATGCAGTTCTCCCCAAGCTCGAGGCCACGCGCCCGCTCAGATGGACCAGGTGCCCCATCACGTTCAGTTCGGCAGATCAGCTCAAGTGCGCGGCTACTGCTGGCGTCCTCCCAATGCTCTGTTCGCCAGTCATCTGCAACGTGCAAGTTACCAAGACCCTCATTGACGGCGGCGCAGGGCTCAATGTCCTGTCCGTCGACACATTCGACAACCTCCAAGTGCCATATGACCAGCTTCATCCTACCAAGCCTTTCTCAGGAGTGACCGACGGCTCTACTACCCTGATCGGTTAGGTCCGCCTCCCCGTTACCTTCGGAGAACACAACAACTACCGCACCGAACTCATCGACTTCGATGTCGCCCACATCCAGCTGTCATACAACGCCATCCTCGGGTATCCAGCCCTGGCCAAGTTCATGGCGGTGACCCATCACGGCTACAATGTCCTCAAGATGGTGGGAAGCGGCGGAATCATCACAGTCCCGTGCGAAGAAAGAGATGTGCTGTGCTCCCTCGACCCTGCCTTCCAAGTTGCAGCAATCGACAACCCTGACAGTCAGGGTGAGCGCCCTCTTGAGGCCACCCCTAAGAAGAAGAATCAGCTGCATGACATAGGGCCTCAGGCAAGCGGCGCCTTGTCAGGATTGGCGTCCGTGCCTGGGGTGCCTCCCTCCGTCGCATAGGGAAGCGCGCCTAGCACCCCTCTCGGGCAGGGCTCGGGGGCTATCTTCTGGAGGGCCTCAGGCCTTGCCAGCATCACAAGGGAGGCGCTTGGGCACCACATGGAGGCGTGCTTCGCGGCACGTTTCCCTCAGGAGAACACAGGGCAAGGAGTGCCCACTGTCAGGAGTTCATCACCAACACCACTCAGGAACTGCAAGACGCGAGGCCCATGCGCGGCAGCCGCCGCTCATGAGGCGTAGCTCCCCATCCAGGCAAGGATGTGGGGTTGCACATCTGCGTCGACGTCCTAGGGCTCAATTGGGCCGCCTCTCAGGAGCTTCTCTGGCCTTCGCGCGTGGGGCACTGCGAGGGCCCACCTGACAGCTACGTTCGCATGCCATTTGGTCTGCCGAGTGTGGCGGCTGCCTATCAGTGCAACCTGTGGAGCATCCTAGCGGCTCTAGAGGCCAGGCACCATGCGGTGCTGGCGGAGATGAAGACGGTCCTCGGGGGTCCCCCTGGACTCCCAGGGCCTCCCGAGCCTCAGGGCGCCGGTGGCTCGTGAGGGGCAGCCCTCATGAGCTAGCTTGCTTTCCATGCTTAATCTATCTATGACTATCGTCTTCTTGACTATCACCCACCGTGGGAGCCGAGCGCCGGCCGTCTTTCTTCAGGATGCTTCGCGTTGTTTAAACATTTCACAGGACCAAGACAGCAAACAAGAACCAAGACCAGGCAGAACCCGCCTTGAGGTACGGCCTCGTGAGTCCCGCGCTGGCTCACGAGTGCCCAGATACACCTTGTCTAGCCCTGTCGTGCAAGCCACGTGTCAAGGTAGGGCTATACACGCCCCGGGGGCTCTCCGTAGCAGGGAGTCCCCACTCATGCAACAGAAGCAAACTGGCAATCACCATGGCGACCAGTGCCCTTCCTTGCGCTAGCTTGCAGGAACTTCATGAGGGCCACAGCAGGCGGTACCATGGACTCTCTTTGTTCTCTCATGCGATTCGCTTGCGTGATAAAAGGAGGGCTCCTAAGCATCGCGCCTCAGGAGCTCTTACTGGATCTCCAACCCTCACCCCCTGGTCTTGACCACAACACGCGACCTAGCATACCAGTGGTGGCTGAGCTCGCTCGAGGGATGGGACCCAGGGACGTAGAGCATCAAGAAGAGCGTGGAGGGGGGGGGGGGTTGGCCCGCACAGGCCAGACCTAGCCAATCTACAGCGACCGGCGTGCGAGTCCGGCAGGACCCGAGGAGCAGACCCTAGACAGCCAAAGATAAGTTCCCGCTCTGGATCCACCGGTCGCTTGTGGCACGAGACCCTCGCTCATTTCCTTCGATACCTTCCTGCGGCAATGTTTTCTTCCTTTCCCATCCTAAGACAGCTGCTTGCACGCTAAAGGGGACCTCTTGAGCATCGAGCCTCAGGAGCTCTTACTGGACCTCGGGCCTCTCACCTACTGGCCTTGACCACGGCATTCGACCAGGCATACCAGCGACAGCTGTAGCCTGCCTGGGGACCGGGACCTGTCAGCGTAGAGCACCAAGTTGCCGCATGATTGGAAAGGGGAGGCTAAGCCTCGGCAGGATAAGCGCACACAAATCTTCATAACAAGGGCTATATTGACAAAAGGAATTACAGATGCTTTGCACACCCTCACACGGTCCGTTTCTTAATTCCTTGCAGGGAACAAAAGGGAAGGAATTCCTAGGGGTTCTATCTATGCGCACCAGGTGTCGCCGAAGCCATCATCAACAGTGGGCCACGTGAGGCCGGCGCCAGCCCCATCCAGGTCAGCGGCGGCGGTGGCTGGACGCCGCGGCCCTGCTCCAGGCTCGGCGGGAGCTCGGGGGAACGTAGCTATCGTCGCTCATCTCCGAAGACTCCAAGAGCTCAGGAGAGTCACTGCACCCCCAAGAGTCACCGCTGTCGCTGGAGGAGCTGTAGTCGAGACAGGTGGCGGGCCCCGCACCCGCCCCAGCATCGTCCTCCTTCAGGGCAGCACTCCAGGTGGTGGCCTTCCTCATCGAAGACCTTGAAGAACAACACGGAGGCGCCATCGTACTCGAAGTGGATCGCGAGGGCGCCCTCCGCGCGGCAGACTCGGGCAATCTCACCCCAGCCTCGGGTCATGAAGATCTTCCTGGAGGCGACGGTTCCAATCTCCGCTCCAGTCGCTGGGGCATCGCAGTCGGCATGCTGTAGCCAAAGTACGCGAAGGCCCCTCGGCGGCATCTCGGCAGCGAAGAACGGCGGGAGGCATATCTAGGTGCTCGGGGGCATCACCGCCCACAACATGAACTCGCGCAAAGAGTCCGCACCATGGACCCCTGGGGCGACGGCGTGCGCCTCCGCGGCACGGCGACCATGGCCCTGGCGCGGGCAGTGCCGCTCACTGCTCCTCCCTCTGGAGTCGTTAGCATGGGCGTACAAGGGCAGCGGTTACCCAGGAGGCGAACTCTCATACCAGGGCCTCGACACCACCGGCCTCGCGACCATCTCGCGGCGACGAGACCTTCTTTTCTTCGGTGGGAGCAGCTCGGGCATGTTGAGGGGAGCCTTGCCTTTCTCTGCGGCTGAGAACCTCTGGATCGGCGCCATGCCTACACAAGAAAGAAGTGGAGCTAGGAAGAAGAAGTAGGAGAGGCAGAGGAAAGATGGGCAACGGGGGCTCCGCCCCCTCCCGTTTATACCAGGAGAAGGCCAACCAGCACCCCCCACGATCACAGGTAATGATGGTCTTCCTTGCATGTCGCAGGGACTTGTCACGTCGGGCGGTTGCCGACCTAGTGTGGGGAAGCGGAGACGCCCACGTCCAATCAACCACCACGCGTTGATCGAGGCCGCAGGCTATTGGGGCCCGCGACACTCCGCACTTGACCCTTGGCTTCGCCTCGAAGCCAAGCCCGAGCGCGCCTTGGGCCCGGGGGCTACTTTTGGTGTCCCCAGACTTGCCTGCCTGCGGCCCATGACGTGGCTTTACTAGCAGGCCTGTACGGCCCATCTTCATCAACAAGGAATCAAGACCCTCGCGAGGGGCCGAGCCTCGTGAGGCAGACGGCACAAGACCTCCTCAGGAGCGGCCTCGCCATGCCAGCTCGTGACGGGCGGAGAATTCAAGGTAGGGCAAACCTTGCGAGATTCTCGTGACGTAAGCCATGATGATCGAGACCAGGCGGGCGCCAGCACGCGTAGCGTCCTTGTCTCACTTTAGTGCTAAGGGGGCAAGCGTAGGCGCGGAGTACAGAGGCATCAAGCAAAGGTTTCCATATTGGTGTAATGAGACCAAGACTAGAAGGACGGCAAGATGGAGGTCACCATGAAGCCCAGGACGGCATCACCACCAGAACCTTTGGCATGTGAAGACCACCTTTTGTCAGGATAGCTTGTAGTAGCTGTCCCCTTTCAAATTGGCCGTTGTTGGCTCCCTTCCCGCTCAATATTTGGGGAGAGGACCAGGGCCTCTATAAATAGAACTAGCCACCACCATAGGCAGGGAGATAGATCATCGAGTTCATCCACAGCCGCACAAGTGCACCAAGCACAAGAACACCTCAACCTGAGGAGGTTGTTCTTCCCCTTGTACTGTTCATCCTCAGCCCAAGAGGCAATCCACCATCACACAGGAGTAGGGTATTACACCATAACGGTGGCCCGAACCAGTATAAATCTTGTGTCCTTTGTGTTGCGAGTTCGTCGAGTTAGTTCGTGAGATCTAGGCTAAGTTAGGACGTGGATCAATAGGGGGGGAGACCTTCATGCGCACCCAAGTGTTCGAACCTAAGGGTTTTGCCGGAACCCGTGATCCGATAGGTCCCGGCGACACCCGTGCCCGGCAGACCCGGCAGCACCCACTGCCGGCTCCCAGAGTTGACACCAGGGCCCTGGGCACATGTAACATTACCATTGTAACCCCAGGCGCCGGCCTATAAGACCTCCCGGTGCCCCTCCATGCAGAGGGGTTCAGCTCAGTCCTTCCTTAGAACACTCACGTGCACACACATCCATCCCACACCGGAGAAGCAGCGCATGCATTGGTCTGTCTTCCTCCCCTCGAACAGCTCTAGGAGAAAACATGTATCCACTTCATATAAACATACTCGGCAGGACTAGGGGTGTTATCTCTCTAAAGAGCCCTGAACCTGGGTACGTCTCGTGTCACGCATTTGTCGTGCGAACCTTGCCTCTAGAACCCACTGGTGCCCGTGTGTCTGTCCTTTTAACCATCTGATGGCATCTGCCATGAGATCACCACGATAGTTGGCTCCCATCGTGGGGCAGCTCGCGGCACCAAGTGGCATCACCTTTCAGACGAGGCCCTTCACCGAATCCGGCGAGCGTATCATGCATGGCTTGGTCCCCGCGCTCGGTACTTCGCCGGCTCGTCCGTCGTGCCCTTTGGCGTGCTGCGTGTCTACGTCGCGCTCGTCCCCAATGAGTACCCAAGCGGGGTGCTTTACGTGGCCGACTAGCCCGTCCCCCTCGACTACAACATCTCCAGTGACGTGGCGGATGTCTGCACCCGCGTGGTGGCGCTCACCACTGGCTCCACTTCTTCTTTGAACAGCACCACGAAGAAGGCCGACGCGGCCAAGGCCATAGCCACTAACGCCAGCCCAACCGATCCGCTACACGCGACGCTGCAGAATCTTAGGATCCTCGTCACCACTGACATTGATGCCACCCAGGCCAGGGCCTGGCTCGACGAGGAGCGCGTGCGCCTGCAGGACGAGGCCACGGTGCTTGTTGCTACGCAGCGCCGGCTGGAGTCTGCCCAGTGGGAAGGCGACGCCACGTACAGCTTCATGCCGGCCGCGGTCGAGCCCAGCCGGGTCGCCGAGGTGTGCATGCATGGCGGCGCCATCAACCAAAAGTTGGCGTGGTCCCGCCCATCTATGAGACCCCCGTCAAGAACAAGCGCGCCACAGAGGCGACCGCTGATGGCTTAGAGCTCCTATAGGGTGAGGAGTTGCAGGAGTGCATGCACGAGCTTCTTGCCGCTGTGAACACATAGGCGAACCACCTCAGTACTCCCACGGCATCCGGTTCGCATCGCACCCGAGACCGTGAGCCCTGGGACACCCAGCATGCATCTTCTCCATGCCCCAACGAGGCCCAGTCTGGGAAAACCCAGAGCAGACGAACCCGACGTGACCACACCGTGACAGCTGGCGACGACCTGGGCAACAAGCCGGCTCCAGACGAGTGTTGCCGACAAGATCTCCCCCCGCCATCCGGCCGGCGTGCCCGCCTAGCTTCCACCGGGCCGGATCCCCGCGACCCGGTCGCCAGCCGGCTAGGCCTATGCGACATCAACAACGACGACGCCAGCCTCCGCATCGAGCAGCTGGCTGTCTCCCTCCAGCTGGAGGAGAACACAGTCGGCCTAGCTTGCTTCGGGCCATGCATCCGAGACGAACCCTTCACCAAGGGGTTCACGCTCCCCCGGGACACCCCCAAGTACAACGGGACTAACAAGCCGGAGGATTGGCTCACCGACTACAGCACCGCCATCGACATCATGGGCGGCAACAAGTGCCTGGCCATGCGTTATGCCCCGCTCATGCTACAAGACTCAACCTGGACGTGGCTAAATAGCCTGTCGGCAGACAACGTCAACTCGTGGCTCAACTTCGAGCAAGCCTTTGTGCACAACTTCATCGGCACCTACAAGAGGCTCGACTGGCCTCGCTAGCTCGCCATATGCGTCGAATGGCCGGATGAGACTGGACGCCAGTACATCGCACGATGGACCAAGCTCCAGAACAACTACGAGGGAGTCCATGAGGTCCAGGCCATTGAGTACTTTGTGAGTGGCTAGAGAGATGGCACCCTCCTGAAGCACAAGCTCCTGCGCTCCAAGCCGACCACCATGGCCACGCTCATGGCCACGGCGGACAAGTATGCCACGGCCGACACCTCCATGAAGATTCAAGTTGTGTTGGACGACACCGGCAAGGTGTTGTCGGCGCCGCCCTCCAAGCCGGCTAACAAGAGCAGCCACAACCAGAACAACTAGCAAAACAACAAGCGCAAGGCTGAGGAGCTAGGTCCCCGATACGACAACCGCCTCGTCACGACACCCCGGGCAGAACCGGCCGGCAACCAGCATCAGCGAACCGCCAAGACCACCTGGCAATCCGCCATGAGTTTTGAAGAGATGCTCGATGCCCCTGCAAACAGCACAGCGGTGCAAGGCCGTCTACGCACACGCTCCGGCAGTGCGCCATCACCCAAGCGCATCATGAGGGGCGACATCCATCTGCCTCCTCCTCCGGCACCGGGTGTTGGGCAGTCGCCCCCGCCGCCGCCTCCACCCTTGACAGTCGGCGCCATGCGTGATGAAGCCTTCCCCAACACAAATGAATGCTACATCGTCTTCACCAGCATGGGCGGCAACAAGCACAATGAGCGCCTCCTTTTACAGTAGGTGAACACCGTCGTCCCGGTTGTGCTTGAATACATGCACTAGTCGGGGCGTCCGGTCAGCTGGACCCGGGAGGATCATCCGGCCATCATGCCTACGCCCACGTCCTCGACCCCACCATAATTGCTGAAAAGCGCACCTGCAAGTTCTCGCAAGTCCTCATCAATGGTGGCAGAAGCATCAACATCCTCTACCGCAACACCATGATCCAGCTCAACATCGAGGCAAGGCAGCTAGAGCCAACCCAGACAGTTTTCCACAGCATCATGTCGAGTCTCTCCTGCTCTCCAATCGGCCGGTCCAGCCCGACATTCTGTTCGGCACGAGTGACCACTTCCGACGCTAGCCCATCTGGTTCGAGGAGGTGGACCTATCTAGCCCCTACCATGCATTGCTAGGCCGGCCCGCACTGGTGAAGTTCATGGTGGTACCCCACTACGCCTCCTTGAAGATGAAGATGCCGGGTCCCAAGGGCCTCATCACTATTTCTGACGACTACAAGAAATCCCTGGAGTCTGCCCGAGCCAGTGCCAACCTGGTAGAGTCGCCAGTAATGCCGAGGAGCGGCGCCAGCTCGACCGGATTGTGGCGCTGGCCGGCGAGCATCGGGTTGTGCCGGCTCTGGCCAAGGAGTCAACTGGCGAGGCCTCATTCTAGCCGTCCAAGGACACCAAGAAGATCTCGCGCAACCAGATCGACCCGAACTGCAGCTAACACATGGTGGTGGGAACCCGCCTCAATAGCAAATAGCATTGCAAGCTTGTCGACTTCCTCCATGTGAATCGGGATTATCTTTGCATGGTCCCCAAAGGACATGTCGGGTGTTCCGAGGAAGTAGGCTGAGCACAAACTACATGTCCAAAAGGATGCCAATCCTGTCCATCAACCCCTGTGTTGCTTTCTTGAGGAGAAGCGAAGAACCATTGGTGAAGAGGTTGCCCGGCCGCTCGGCATCGGCTTCATCATGGAAGTTTTTCACCCCGTGTGGCTAGCGAATCCATTCCCCGTCCTGAAGAAGAATGACACTTGGCGCATGTGTATCGAGTACACCAGCCTCAACAAAGCATGCCCCGAGGATCCTTTTGCCCTGCCGCAGATAGATCAGGTGATCGACTCCATGGCCGGCTGCGAGCTCTTATGCTTTCAAGGCGCTTACTCTAGCTACCACTAGATCGAGCTGGAACCGGCTGATGCCCTAAAGACATCCTTCATCACGCCCTTTAGGGCCTACTGCTACATCACCATGTCGTTCGGCTTGAAGTACGTTGATGCCACCTTCAAGCGCTGCATGAAAAAGTGCCTGCTACAACAACTCGGTCGCAACACGCATGCCTACGTCGATGACATAGTGGTGAAGACCAAGCAGCACCTCACTCTCCTAGCCAACCTCAAGAAAACTTTCACCAACCTCCGCAGGTACAAGATCAAGCTCGACCCGAAGAAGTGCGTATTCGGTGTGCCAGCTGGAAG
Source organism: Triticum aestivum (assembly GCF_018294505.1). Classification (NCBI taxonomy): domain Eukaryota; kingdom Viridiplantae; phylum Streptophyta; class Magnoliopsida; order Poales; family Poaceae; genus Triticum; species Triticum aestivum. The sequence continues at coordinate 330,003,726 of NC_057809.1, forward strand.
GTTACTCGTCTTCCTCTTTGCAGAGCGCGACACTGAAGCAACCCCATAAAAATATCAAGCCATCGAGCGCATGTGCAAGCCGTCCCGGCTGCGCAATGTACATATGTTTACATGCTGCTTGTCCTCTCTCAGCCGGTTTCTCAGCCTGGGCGAGAGGGCCTTTCCCCTGGTTCAGATAATGAAGAAGACATCGTCGGTCAAGTGGAACGACAGGGCGGATGAAGCTTTCCGGGATCTCAAGCGCATGCTCTCCACCGCCACTACAAAAAAAGACACATCCGTCATATTTTGGGCCGAATTTTTTTTCGTCATGCTTATGACACTTCTATGACAATAATTGTGACAAAACTCGGCATCATCATAGATGTGGTGGGATGCTACCTCTATGAAAAAAAATCATGCTAGAAAATGGGCTTTTCGTCCTGGGTGGGCCGGAGACGCAGCTGCATGACATTCTTTGGGCCATCCATGACGGAAAAAACATGGTATAAGCGAGTGCGAGGAAAATATCAGGGAGTTCCCGGTTACGGTGGGTGGTCGGGGCCGAGTGATGCATGGAGGTTTGCCTGTTTCTCTCGTACACGTACGCGCGTGTGCATGAGGCATTGCGCTCTAACTGAACCCGAGTGTGGCATTGGGCTCTAACTAAACCCGAGCGATTGCACTAGCTACATTACTAAACCCTGATCGATCCCTTACTGTTAAATGAAACCGAGTGATTCCTTTGCAACTGTTGCTAACTAAAGCCGATCGATGCTGCCTCTTGTTGAACAGTGAGCATTGTTGGGGGGTGGATGAACAGTTCCCGATGGGGGTGGATGAATAGGACCCCGTGGTAGTAGATGCCATTGTCGCTAGATGAACAGGACCCCGATCGAGCCGGTTGGGGTGGATGAACATGACCCCGTAGAGGGCTGATTGAACAGTAGCTGGAAGAGGGCAGGATGAACAGTAGCCCGTGGAGGGGTGGTTGAACATAGCCCCGTGAAGAGGGCTGGTTGAACAGTAGCTGGTGGAGGAGCGGTGGAGGCTGGATGAACAGGAGCTCGTGCATGAACAGTCACAGGTGGAGGCTGGAGGAGGTCGACGGTGGATGAACATTAGCCCGTGGAGGCAGTCATCGGTGGAGATGAACAGTATCTTGTGGAGTCCCGTTTTGCGGTACGCCACACTCCTCCCGATGAACACGACCCCCGTTTCGACCTAGCGCTCCAACACAAGTCTGTTTCCTCCGTTTTGAGGTACGCCACACCCCTGCCGATAAACATGACCCTGTTTTGACCATAGGAGGTCCAAGAGAAGTCTGTTTCCTCCATTTTGCAGTACGCCAGACCCCTCCATTTTAACTGTGGCCGGTCAAACACAAGGCCATTTCCTCCGTTCGGCGGTACGCCAGGCATTGTTTCAATCGGCTATTCCGTCCAAGCCGGTTGGCTCCCGATGAACACGACGATGACACCGTTTCTCTATTCCGACCTAGCCATGTACACGAGCCCTGGCCATACGTATGCGCGAGTAGGCATTCGAGACCCTGCCCGTATGTACGTACATGGCCGTATTTACTTTCTTGCACCCCTGGCTGTACGTACATGTACACGATATTAACGGGACTGTGTGACATGCTACGTGCTCGCCTCTACTTAGACACGTGTGCGTCTATACTATGACACGTGCCCTCCTTACACGGACACGGTTCATCGCTGCAGCCTATAGACAGACCGATCGTATGTACGCACACATTCACGACCACAATGACAACACTACGTACGCTTCGACCAGGTGGGTCCCGACTCTCAGGCACTTCATTGCGTGTGAAGATGTAACTGGTGGGTCCCAGCAGTCAGGGGGGGAACCTTTTTTCGTGAAATATGGTTGCCCGTCTAGTGGATCCCTGCTGTCAGGTGGAGGGATCATTATTTTCCGCATACTAAGGAGGCACTTCCTTGCTGCGGTAGTAGACCCAACTGTCAGCCTCTCCACATACAGTACTCTTCCGATGGAAGTCGTTCGTTGACCACATTGACCATGCCGCGCTGAGAGCACCAAGGCGGTGGACGATGGCAAGGCCTAGGAAGGGGACGACGCAGAGCCGAGAACACGCGACAGTGGGTGCCCATGCAGAGAGGAGTACGAGGGGTCACTGGTTCGGCTGCGGTGTTAGGCTGTCGTCGCCGCAGGGCCTGGCCAGCAGTGGGAATAGTAGAGGGCGGTGAGGCCTCCACAACAACACAACCGGCCATGGGAGGCAGGAGCAGGTGGCACAACCGGCCTTAGTTTGGGCGGCTGGAGCAAGAAGACCAGAGGTTGAAGAAGCACTACGGCCGTTAGATGGACATCGTACGGTCACTGGAGCTAGAATCGTTCATATTGACTAAGTTGACAGAGCCCTTCATCCGGGTCAACTTAGTAGGCCCACAACTCAGCCACCCACTATGGTGGGTCCTAGCTAGCAGGGGGAGTATTCATTTTTTTGTGCGTAATAAGGAGGCACTTCCTTGTGTTCGAAGATATAGCTGGTGGGTCCGAGCTGTCAGCGGGGGGAACATTTTGTTTCCCGAAATACAGAGGCCCATCCGTTGGGAACCAGCTGTTAGGTGGAGGAATCATTATTTTGTGCGTAATAAGGAGGCATTTGCTTGGGTGTGGCCGTGGACCCAGCTGTCAGCCTCTCCACATATACTCCCCTTCCAATGGATGTCGTTTGTTGACCACGTTGACCGCGCCGAGCCGAGCGCATCCAAGCTGGTGGACGACATCGAGGCCCCGGACAGCAATGAGCCGTAGATGGGAAGACACGAGAGTGGAGTCGCAGACGGAGAGGTGTATGAGGGTTAACTGGTTCTGGTCCGGTGTGGTTCAGCAGTCGGTGGAGAACAACAGGAGGTGTGGAGGGGTGGAGGAATGGCCTGATCGGCAGTGGGGTAGTGCTTCACAGCAAAGCGTGCTAAGTTGAGCTGCTAGCAGCACGAGGCGAGAGCAGGTGGTCCCGGCGGTGCTGGAGGAAGGAGAAGAGAGATTGAAGATGGATGCCAGTTGTTGGATATAAATCCAACGGCTAACGATGTAAGAATCATTTGTTGACAAAGTTGACAACGACTTGCGTTGGCTTCGACCTATTGGCCTGGATTTCAGCCTCCAAAAATGTGGCACATATTCAACCCATTTTTTCAGAATTTATAGTCAATTTGATCTATTTTTTTAGAATTACAGTCCATTTGATGGGTTGAGTGGACAAATAATGTAGCGTCCATGCGTCTCATTTAATTTTTTTCCTAAAAAATTACAGGCCATTTGCACTTTCTCAAAATACACGATTTTGCTGGGCTAATTCTAATTATAATGTTGGGTTGGGCGCAACAATGTTATCAGAAAATAAATAGGGGCCGAGCATTATGTTATAAATATATTTAAATAATAAGTGATTTATTATTACATTGTTCCTTAAATCTTACCAAGCTTTTGTACACAGTCACCAGGATTTTCGTTGCCAAAGAAATCCTGGATTTCACTGTTAAGAAATTATTTTATAAGTTAATAAGATGTGGGATATTGTTTTCTTACATACGTAAGTATCTGTTAAATACATGATGACAATAATAATAATATATAATAATATATGAAATAATTTAAACATATATAATATAGTTAGAAGGGAAACATAAATTGGACGAGGCGTTCCTATTCTTATCTTTACCTAATATTAAAGGGAGGATTGTTTCTCCACTTTTTTGGTTTGTTGTGGGACTCACATGTTTTTTCGTCCGTCATGCAATTAATGTTTATTATCGTTTGTCACAAATCCTCTCACGCGAGTTTGCTTTTTGTCCGATGAAAAAATCATAAAAACAAAGTGCCAAGGTGGGACTCGAACCCACGACCTACAGCTGCAACGGCCGCATACATAGCCAGTACGCTAGGGTAACTTCAGTGGACAATTTGCAGCGCTCCTGTTAAAGAAAAGAACGGCAGTGGCAAAACACAACAACAGTTAGCAAAAAGTTGTGCATGGAATGGGACCAATCACATAACCTCCCATGAGTTAACAACGTCCCTAGCCACTGTAGTTTTTTTTAATTTTTTTCTAAAAATTGCAGCAAAAGATTTAAACTTTTTAAAGTTTTCACACATGTTTTAAAAGAAGTGAACAAATTTTGGAATACTAAACTATTTTTGAATTTCTGGACAAATTTGAAAACATGATTTTTTTTAAAAAATGAACTAATTTTGAAAAATGTAAACAATTTTTAAGATTCCGAACATTTGTTGAAAAAAGAAAAAAACCTTGAGTGAGTAAATTGGACTAGCTCGTACATCTCTCTTGTCACACCCTAGCTAGTTCATGCATTAGAGTGTTGCATCATGTTTATCTTCCCAGAAAACTGAAATGAGGATGACAGAACCCCCAGCACCCCCCTGGAACAACTAGGGTTTACTAAAAACTTTTCCAATGAACCTGAAATGCCCTTCTAAAAAGTCCACCCTTTTTGTTTTGGGTTAAAACCTTGAGAAAATTCCTTATTTAACACTATCTTAAAATCTGCTTCCTTATTTGACATTGAAAAAGTTTTTCTTCCCTATTTCACACAAGTTCTAAATTTTATTCCCTATATGACATTTCCGTCCATTTTGAGCCTAAATGACACCTAAAAAGACTCTTTTGCCCCTCATGTGGTATGTGTGTGGGGGGCAATAGCGCACACACACAACATCAGTGCGAGGGCAGGAGCACACACGCAGCAACACATACACATGCACCAACACACACACACACACACGCACACACACACGCAACAACAGACATGCGCGCGTGCACACACACACTCGCACACACACAGCAACACACATGCACGCGCGCACAGACGCAGCAACGCACACGCACACACACACATACACACACACGTAGCAGCACACATGCAGGCAACACATAGGCACGCAACAGCACACACACACACACACGCGCGCGCATGTACACACGCAGTAGCAAGCACACACATAGCAGCACACATGCACACACACATGCAGCAGCAAACATGTGCGCGTGCATCCACACACGCAACAGCACACACGCGCGTGCACACACATACCGCATGAGGGGCAAAATCATCTTTTCAGGTGTCATTTAGGCTCAAAATGGACGAAAGCGTCGTATAGGGAATAGAATTTAGGACTAGTGTCAAATAGGGAAGAAAAACGTTTCCAGTGTCAAATAAGGAACCAGATTTTAAGACAGTGTCAAATAAGGAATTTTCTCTAAAACCTTTGACAAAAATGGTGCACACTTTTCTAGGACATGTTAAGGTCATTGGATTAATTCATTACTAATTGCATTTGGGCAATTTAAATCCTATAAATATTTTAAAATGCCCAAATAATCCTGAAAGTATTTTTAGGGTGTTGAGAATATTTTCAAATGTGCCTCTGAATATTTTCAGGTTTTTCCTAAATGAAATAGTATTTTTACTATTTCAAAACACAAAACAGAATAAACAGAAAACAAAAAAAAAGAGAAAGAAAACTAACCTGGCAAAGCCACCAGCCGGCCCACCTGGCGGCCCAACACTATGCTGGCCCATGCCAGCCCGCTGCTTCGTCCCCGCCAGGCAGGCAGGGAGGCGACGCCGGCGCACGAGAGCACGCCACCACGCCACCTACTCGCCGCTCGCGCCCGTGGGACCTTGGGCGAGCCCTGCATCGTCGCCCCGATCGCCTGGACACACCCATTCTCCCCTGCCTCTCTCCCTCGCCCTCTCCCACGATGGCCGACACCCCTGCCACTACACCGTCGACGTAGCCGTGCCCTCCGTCGTCCTCTCGCCGCGCCACATTGTCCACGAGCTCCACCATCATCGACTATGTCGAGCAGGCCGAGCCCCGAGCGCTCGCCCGCTCTGGAGTCGCCCGACCCCGTCTTCCCCCACTCCGGCCACCGGAGATCCCCTTCGCCTTCACCGCACCACCAGCTCGTCCCCGACCTTGCCGTTTGCCTCGACGCGACCCCCGTGAGCTCAGCTACCTCCCCATCCTCTCCGTTTGCCTTCTCGAGCACCGCAGCGAACGCACCAAGCTCGGCCGCACCCACCGTCGCCACCGCACGTCGCCGTCGTGGCCACAGCCATGTTGGCTCGCAACCGAGCACGCCATCACCTTCACCGCACTCGCAGGAGCCCGTAGCACCCCCGCACGCTCCTCGTCGTGCCTCCTAGCGACTAGTTCGACCTTGTCCGAACTCCGGCAGCTGCAACACTCGTCGCCGGCATCATTTCCGGCGACCCTGAGACCAACCCTTGCCACCACTCGACGCAGCTTGCTCCCAGCTACGCGTAGGAGGTCTCCGCCGTCCATTTGGTCGTCGGAGTGCCAAACCCGCACTGCCCCGCCGCGTCTGGCCTCGCCGGCGGCTAAACACCGGCGAGTTTGACTTCGCTGACCCAGTTTGACCCCCCAGACTCACTGACGTGTGGGGCATGCCCCTGTTTAATTTAGAATTAGATTAGTTAGCGCTAATTACTTTAGTTAATAGGTTGACTCACTGACATGTGGGCCCAGGCCCTAACTAACCTAGTTTAGCGCTAACATAACACTAACTAACTCTGTTAGTTAGTTGTTACACTAACAAACGGGGCCCACCGGTTAGGTTTGACCTGGGCTGGCGCCTTGACCTCCTGACGTCACCCTGACGCAATGCTGACGCAATAACTCAATTACAGGAATTATTCTTATACAGGAAATTCCAGAAAATATTACAAACTTCAACAATTCATAACTTTTAATCTATAACTCCAAATGCAAAGAATTATATATGAAATTTGATCAGAAAAAAACAATCTTTCCAACTGTAATGGTTTCATGCATGACAAAATACTTTAACCTTACTATTTAGGTGACACAAGCTAATACACTTATAAGGGTTAAGAACATAAGCTTCCATTTGAGTCTTTGATTCAAATGGACCCAAACCAACTTGTTTCACATTGCATTAGGCAGGACACCTCATATTGCCATGTCATAGCATGCATCATATTGTTGCATATTGCCATGTGATGATTGTGTTGTGTGGTGTGTTTCGTGGTAGGTTCTGCCTTCGAGGATATTTCAAAGTATCCAGCTGAAGGGCAGTACCCTACTACTACTCCATCAGGCAAGCAACCCCATTGATCATATCATACAATCCCATGTTCTCGCTTCTGCTCTCATTTACTGCATTAAGACAACAACGTTTCTAACTGTTGTGTGCTGCAGTAGTTGAACCCTTATCCTCTGCATGACCTGTCATTGCCACAGTAACTAGATGAAACCCACTAGCATGTGTAGGAGTAGATTGAGCCATGTATGTGTTTCCTACTTTGCTATGCCTGGTATACTTAGAGTTGTGTTAGGTCTGGTTCATCTGGGTGATGGGCTAGAGTGAAATGATTACATCGGTAATGTGAGGGATGTGTTGAACATGTTTTGGTAAAGGTATCGATGAGAGGCCATGTAGGAGTACATGGTGGGTTTTTCATTGAAGCCGTCCCTAAGAACTGAGATCTGTATGCGTGATTTAAGATTCAGCTACTACCACACATTGGGCCCTGAAATATGACCCCGCTCGACTTACTAACCCCTCTCGTCCTCTGTCTAGGAGTTGCAACTAGTTTCAGGTGTTTATAGGTTATGTGTTGGCGGTCATGCGTAGCGCAGACCCTAGGGGTGGGCTATGATGCGGTAGATACACCATGGCCGGGTATGCTGGGCGCCCGTTTGGCGTCTCGGGACCCTGTAGACATCGTTTGGGGCCGTGGAGGACACCCCGGCCGGATTTCCTTGCGGATGGAACCCGAATAGGAGATAAACCTGGACTAGAGACTTGTGTGGTTAGTCAGGTCGTGGTCTACACCCACGTCGGCTTTCACTTGAAGTCTGCCGAGCACATGTCGTGTGCAGACGCTAAGTGGTGGAAACATGTGTGACGAAGTACACCCATGTAGGGTATAAAACTATTCAAATAGCCGCGTCCGCGGTAAAGGACTACTTGGTTGCCTATACAGTTCATAGACAAGTTAATTGTTACTACTAAAAAACTCAAGATAAGTGTGAGTATCGGGTATGGCCCTCTGTCACACCCTAGCTAGTCATGCATTAGAGTGTTGCATCATGTTTACTCATTCATCAGAAACTTGAAATGGGGATGACAGAACCCCCAGTCCCCTCTGAAACTAACTAGGGTTTACTAAAATAATTTTCAATGAACCTGAAATGCCCTTCTAAAATGCCCATCATTTTTGTCTTGGTTCAGAACCTCTGCCAAAAGTGGTGCACATTTTCCTAGGCCATCCTAGGGTTTTTGAATTAAATCATAAATATTTGATTTTGGGCATTTAAAATAATATAAAATATTTAAATGCTCAAATATCTCCAAACTAAAATGTTTCATGTTGGAAATAATCCAACTATGGACCAGGAATAGTTTGGTGATTTTTAAAGTTGCCTAGGTATTTTATTTATTTCAACAAAGTTGCAGATATATTAAATAAAAACAGAAAACAGAAAAGAAAGGGGAAGACTTACCTGTGCGGCCCAGCCAGCTGGCCGGCCCAGCCAGCAACCGACCCAGCCCAGCACTGTAGCTCCCCGTCGTCTTCCTCCCCTCGCCCCGAAGCTGCTGCGTGCTCGCGCGCGCACGGCCGCGCGGCCACCTCCTGCTTGCCGACGCCCTCCTGGCCGCGTGGACGACGCCCGTAGCCCGTCCCGATCTCCCCGGCTCTCTCCTTCCTCTCCCTCGCTCTCTCTCTCACACGGCCGAACACCACCGTCGCCACCGTTCGCCGTAGCAGTCGTCTCCGACCACCCCTCGCTCCCCCGACTAGCTCAGAAGCTCCGCCACAACTCCCTCTTCCTCCCCACCGCTCCACAGCTCCCCGGAAGCCCTGCATCGCCGCCACGTCGCCGTTCCCCTCTTCGGACTCCGACCACCGTCGCCGTCAAATTCGTCGTCTCCGGCGCGTCCCCGAGCCCGCTTCGACGCCCACTGCAACCGCGGTGAGCCCCCGGAGCGTTTCCCCCTTCTTCCCTGGTCTCTCCCGACCTCTAGGCCCTAGCTCCACCTCGACCGAGAGCTCCACGCCGCCGGCGATGTCGCCGTCGTGGCCACGGTCGCCGTAGCGCCCAACCGAGCACACCATCGTGCTCCACACATCACCAGGAGCACGTAGAACGCACCAACGCCTCCCCAAACCCCCTGCAACACTGATCCCGACCGCACCCGAACTCCGGCCGCCGCAGCCGAGCTCGCCGCCGTCAACTCCGGCCACCCCGAGCCCAACCACCACCACCAATAGACGCGGCTCAACCTCAGCAACACGTAGATGCCTTCCGCCGTCCATTTGGTCGCCGGAATGGCAAAAAGCACTCTCGCCGCCGTCTCGGATCTCGCCGGCGTCATGTCGCCGGTGGGGTTTGACTTGACCGACCTGGGGTTTGACCCCCCCAGGGTCACTGACGCGTGGGCCCTGTCGGCCAGATGGTTAGGTTAGCGCTAACTACTGTTAGTCAACCCCCCTGACACTGACAGTGGGCCCCAGCGCCACTAATTAGTAATTAGAATTAATTTAAATCTGTTTAACCCCCCCTGTCACTGACGTGTGGCCCCCACACGTCAGGTTTGACTTCAGCCAGCCGCAGTTGACCTGCTGACGTCACACTGACGTCAGGCTGACGCAGTAATTGAATTTCTGGATTTAAATTAAATCAGGAAATTCCAGAATATTAATTAAACTTCAAAAATTCATAACTTTTATTCTGTAACTCCAAATTGGACAAATTATATATGAAAAATGATCAGAAAAATCCAATCTATCCATCTGTACCATTTCCATGCATGATCAAACAAGTTAAGTTGATGTTTTAATCAGAACAAGAAAAGGCACTTTAAAAGGCCATATTTGAATTTGAAATTTGAATCCTTGATTCAAATTTGTTCAAACCCTTCTGGTTTTAGTTGCATTAGCCCAACACACTCATATTGCCATGTTTCATGCATGCATCATATTGTTGCATATTGTTTGGTGATGTTTGTGTATCGATGTCCTTTGCGACAGGATCTGTCCCCGAGGAGTACCGTGATTACCCTAACGAAGAACCGTATCCGTGCAACGAACCATCAGGCAAGCAACCAACCATCTGATCATATCGATACAATCCCATGTTCTCGCTCCTGCTCTCTTTTACTGCATTAAGACAACGCGATTCAAACTGCTGTGTGTTACGGTAGTTGAACCCATTTCCTCTGCATGACCTGTCATTGCCACAGTAACTAGATGAAACCCACTAGCATGTGTAGGAGTTGATTGAGCCATATGTATGTGTTGTTCCTACCTTGCTAAGCCTGCTATGCTTAGAGTCGTGTCAGGTCTGGTTCATCTGGGTGATGGGCTAGAGTGAAATGATTATGTCGGTAATGAGAGTGGTGTGGTGAACACGATTTGGTAAAGGTATCGATGAGAGGCCATGTAGGAGTACATGGTGGGTTGTTTCATTGAAGCCGACCTTAAGCACTGAGATCTGTATGTGTGATTTAAGAATCAGCTACTACCATGCATTGGGCCCGAAACCAATGGACCCTCTCGACTTCTTATTCACCCTAGTTCTCCGTCCAGGAGTTGCAAGTAGTTTCTGGTGTTTGTAGCCTACTGGAGGCCGTGGACAGCGCTGACCGTAGGGGTGGGCTGTGATGCGGTAGGTACGTGGCACGGTGTACCGAATACCCGTTAGGTATCTCGGGAACCCTGTTCACATCGTTCGGGGCCGTATGGGAAACCTCGGCCGGACTCCCTGCGGATGGAACCTGAATAGGCGATAAACCTGGACTGGAGGCTTAGGTGATTAGGTAGGTCGTGGCCGACACCCACGTTGGGCTTCCGTTTGAAGGTTGCCGAGTACATGTCGTGTAAGAAACGATAAGTGGTGAGAGCGTGTATGAAGAAGTACACCCCTGCAGGGTTAACATGATCTATTCGAATAGCCGCGTCCACGGTAAAGGACTACTTGGTTGCCTATACAGTTCATAGACAAGTAAATGGAAAACTACTAAAAGCCTCAAGATAAGTGTGAGTGCCGAGGATGGCTCTTCCGTAGGAAGACGGAGGTGGATCCTCGGTAGTGTATTGAAGTGGTGAGTAGTGGACTCGTGTGCGCAAAACCATTTCAAGTTGGAGTATCGTAGGATAGTCTAGCCAAGAGTCAAAGCTGGCTTGCTGCAATAACTCCACCAACCCTTCTTGATACTATGCATGTATGTAGGATCTGATGTAAGTCTTGCTGAGTACCTTTGTACTCATGTTGCTATAATCTACATTTTTACAGAAGACGCTGCAACCCCTTCTGATGGGTTCTATGTAGACGTTGACATCAACGAGTAGGCTAAAGACCCAGGTGGTGACCCTGAGCTTGTGAAGGACCACGTAGTATAGCTAGGCTTTCCAAGCCTCTTTTATTTTACTAGTTGTCTGTACCCAGACAAGTTATTTCCGCTGGTGGTTTGTATGACTGTATGACTTGTATGTGGGGTCGTGAGACCCGTACTTTGTGTATGTTATGTATGGCTCACTGAGCCTTAAATAAAGTACTTGTGTCATAGAGTCATGTTGTGATGCTTCGTTGTATTTGCACATATCGAGCATATTGTGTGTATGATTGAAATGCTTGGTATGTGTGGGATCTGACTATCTAGTTGTTTATCTTTAGTAGCCTCTCTTACCGGGAAATGTCTCCTAGTGTTACCGCTGAGCCATGGTAGCTTGCTACTGCTCTGGAACACTTAGGCTGGCCGGCATGTGTCCTTCTTCGTTCCTGTGTCTGTCCCTTCGGGGAAATGTCACGCTTTGAGTACCGGAGTCCTGTTAGCCCGCTACAGCCCGGTTTACCGGAGTCCTGCTAGCCCAGTGCTACAGCCCGGACCCACTTGCTGATGACCGACACGTTCGAAGCTGGGTCATGGATGCCTGTCCCTGTAAGTCTGTGCCACTTTGGGTTTACAACTAGTCATGTCAGCCTGGGCTCTTTATCATATGGATGCTAGCGACACTATCATATACGTGAGCCAAAAGGCGCAAACGGTTCCGGGCAAAGGTAAGGCGACACCCGTGGGAATACCGTGCGTGAGGCCGCAAAGTGATATGAAGTGTTACCGGCTAGATCGATGTGACATCGAGTCGGGGTCCTGACAGCGTTGGCATCAGAGCCGGACTGCCTGTAGGTTCTCCAAGCCAAACTGGTCGATGTTGAGTCTAGAAATTCTTTAGTTATATGTAGGGGAATTGTTTGTGGGTTGGAACGTAAGGCTCTTTTTACTCCTTATACCTTATGACTTTCTAATCTGAGTCAGTCCATTCTTCCATCGGGGGTTAAGGAATTAGGATCTGTTCTCTCTATCAGGATCACGTGTTACTAATCAATAGTACCTTATAAGTTTGATGGTTACAAGCCTAGTTCAGTTCTACTACCACATTATGTTGTTAGAATGGTTCCAGAACTTTGAGGTGATGATGGAAGCTGAGAGAAACAAGCGGGAGACAAACCGTTTGTTGGAGCGTATTGAACAGAATACAGCACACCATCAGAGGGCTAACGTGGTGTCACTCAGTGATTTTATCAAATTACATCCACCCACGTTCCACCACTCCGTCGAGCCTCTCGACGCTGATGACTGGCTTCGCAGTATCTCTCACAAGCTGCGTTCCGCGCTGGTAGCGGAGGCTGACAAGGTCACCTTTGCCGCATATCATCTTGAAGGCCCCGCCAGTCTATGGTGGGAGAATTATGGAGCTATGCGCCCAGCGGGCCATGTCACTACTTGGGCTGAGTTCAGCGAGGCTTTTCGTGAACATCACATTCCGGAGGGTCTCATGGACCGTAAACGTGAAGAATTTTGCAGTTTCACCCAAGGCCGACTTTCTGTGGATGCCTATAGCAGAGAGTTTGGTAATCTCGCCCGATATGCAACTGAGGAAGTGTCTACTGACGCCAAGAAGCAAGCAAGGTTCCGTAAGGGCCTTAGTCCTGAGCTTCACCGCGACCTCCGTCTGCATGAGTGCACATCTTTTTCGAAACTTGTCAACAAAGCCATCAGTGCTGAAACTGGTCAGACTGACTATGACGCAACACGCAAGCATGGACGTGACATGGGTTCCTCATCCGGTGCTGGTCCTCAGAAGCGCCGCGTGTGGGTACCCAACACCGCCCTGCCACCCAGGTTCACACCGAGGCCATCTTTCCAGGCGCCTCGCCCTGTTCAACAGTCTGCACCGGCCAAGCCCTATGGGGGTCCATCTAACAATGCTCCTCCACGTACCAGTTCCGTGACTTGTTTCAAGTGTGGGGAATCTGGTCACTATATGCGTGAATGCCCCCAGACCAATCCCAATCAATCTGCTAAAGCTGTTGGCCGTGGCAAGCCGACAGGGAAAGTATTCCACGCTAAACCGGTCACCGCTTCACGTGGCCATGTCAACTGTATCTCTGCCGAAGAAGCTCAAGAGGACCCCAACGTCGTTCTCGGTACGCTTCTTGTTAATTGCCACCCAGCATCTGTTCTTTTCGATACAGGAGCCTCTCATTCTTTTATATCTGAAAATTATGCTCGTTTGCATAACGTTGCATTCTGTGACTTGCCATCCTCTATGGTAATTCAAACTCCGGGATCCAAATGGCAAACTTCTAGAGTAAGCCAGGGAAATGAAATCCAAGTCGATAGACTTGTTTTTCTCGCATCTTTGATAGCCCTTAAATCTTCAGATATTAATATCATTTTGGGTATGGACTGGATGTCAGCTCATCAAGCCAAAATTGATTGCTTCTCTAGGACTGTTCAACTCACCCATCCTTCGGGAAAGATAGTCAATGTCTTGACCCGAATAGCCAAGCGACAATTATATTCTCTTAACGCCAGCCCCTTGCCAGACCTTGAGGACGTGCCGGTAGTCTGTGACTTCCCGGATGTCTTTCCAGAGGAATTGCCAGGTGTTCCACCTGACAGGGATGTTGAGTTCGTAATAGACCTCATTCCAGGAACCGTTCCGATTGCTAGAAGACCTTATAAGATGGCACCCCTAGAACTAGCCGAGCTTAAGAAGCAACTCGATGAATCCTTGAAAAAGGGTTTCATCCGCCCTAGTTCATCTCCGTGGGCTTGCCCCGTCCTATTCGTCAAGAAGAAGGATGGTACGGACCGAATGGTTGTAGATTACCGACCTGTCAATTTGGTCACAATCAAGAACAAATACCCGCTTCCCAGGATCAACGACCTGTATGATCAGCTCGCTGGATCCTCAGTCTTCTCCAAGATGGATTTGAGGTTGGGCTACCATCAAATCAAAATCAGAAACGGGGACATTCCTAAAACGGCCTTTGTTACTCGTTATGGCCAATACGAGTACACCGTCATGTCCTTCGGTTTAACCAACGCTCCAGCCACCTTTTCTCGGTTCATGAACTCAATCTTCATGGAGTATTTGGATAAATTCGTCGTAGTTTATCTCGATGATATACTCATCTACTCCAAGAACAAGGAAGAACATGCCGAACATCTAAGGCTAGTGTTGAAGAAACTTCGAGAGCATCGCCTTTATGCCAAATTTTCAAAATGTGAATTCTGGTTGTCAGAAGTGACCTATCTGGGTCATGTAATATCTGGTAAAGGTATTGCTGTTAACCCTGAGCGAGTTCAAGCCGTCCTTGATTGGACTCCACCCGAATCGGTCAAGCAAGTTCGGAGTTTTCTAGGCTTAGCGAGCTATTGCCGTCGCTTTGTCGAGAACTTCTCCAAAGTTGCTAAATCTCTAACCGAACTCCTCAAGAAAGATAAGAAGTTCGAATGGACTCCACAATGTGAGCACAGCTTTCAGGAACTGAAAAGACGCCTGACCTCTGCTCCTGTACTGGTACCGCCAGACTTCTCCAAAGACTTTGTTATCTACTACGACGCCTCGCGACAAGGACTAGGTTGCATTCTCATGCAAGATCGACACGTAATTGCTTATGCTTCACGGCAATTGCACCCACATGAGGAGAATTATCCTACTCATGATCTAGAGCTTGCAGCCGTAGTCTATGCACTTAAGACCTGGCGACATTACCTCCTCGGTAATCGTTGCGAAATATTCACTGATCACCAAAGTCTGAAGTACATCTTCACCCAACCGGATTTGAATCTCAGGCAGAGACGTTGGGTTGAGTTGATCATAGACTTCGACCTAGGAATAACCTATACCCCAGGGAAAGCCAATGTCATGGCTGATGCGCTAAGTCGTAAATCTTATTGTAACAACCTGATGTTACAACAAAGTCAACCGCTTCTCCATGAGGAATTTCGGAAGCTTAACCTTCACATTGTACCTCAAGGTTTTCTCTCCACCTTGGTGGCAAAACCTACCCTTACGGATCAAATTATCAAAGCACAGAAGGTAGATCCGGGAATCTCCCGCATCAAGAGAAACATTCAGAAAGGAATTGCGAATTGTTTCTCCGTTAATGATCAAGGAGTCGTATACTTCGGGGATCGACTAGTGGTTCCCAAGGTGCGCAACCTAAGGCGATTAATCCTTAAGGAAGCTCATGAATCTCCTCTCACCATTCATCCCGGTAGTACTAAGATGTATCAGGACCTACGCCAGAGGTTCTGGTGGACTAGGATGAAGAGAGAAATCGCTCAGTATATTGCTAATTGCGACGTCTGTC
>NC_057809.1:330027421-330054704 GCF_018294505.1 Triticum aestivum
TGAACTCAATCTTCATGGAGTATTTGGATAAATTCGTCGTAGTTTATCTCGATGATATACTCATCTACTCCAAGAACAAGGAAGAACATGCCGAACATCTAAGGCTAGTGTTGAAGAAACTTCGAGAGCATCGCCTTTATGCCAAATTTTCAAAATGTGAATTCTGGTTGTCAGAAGTGACCTATCTGGGTCATGTAATATCTGGTAAAGGTATTGCTGTTAACCCTGAGCGAGTTCAAGCCGTCCTTGATTGGACTCCACCCGAATCGGTCAAGCAAGTTCGGAGTTTTCTAGGCTTAGCGAGCTATTGCCGTCGCTTTGTCGAGAACTTCTCCAAAGTTGCTAAATCTCTAACCGAACTCCTCAAGAAAGATAAGAAGTTCGAATGGACTCCACAATGTGAGCACAGCTTTCAGGAACTGAAAAGACGCCTGACCTCTGCTCCTGTACTGGTACCGCCAGACTTCTCCAAAGACTTTGTTATCTACTACGACGCCTCGCGACAAGGACTAGGTTGCATTCTCATGCAAGATCGACACGTAATTGCTTATGCTTCACGGCAATTGCACCCACATGAGGAGAATTATCCTACTCATGATCTAGAGCTTGCAGCCGTAGTCTATGCACTTAAGACCTGGCGACATTACCTCCTCGGTAATCATTGCGAAATATTCACTGATCACCAAAGTCTGAAGTACATCTTCACCCAACCGGATTTGAATCTCAGGCAGAGACGTTGGGTTGAGTTGATCACAGACTTCGACCTAGGAATAACCTATACCCCAGGGAAAGCCAATGTCATGGCTGATGCGCTAAGTCGTAAATCTTATTGTAACAACCTGATGTTACAACAAAGTCAACCGCTTCTCCATGAGGAATTTCGGAAGCTTAACCTTCACATTGTACCTCAAGGTTTTCTCTCCACCTTGGTGGCAAAACCTACCCTTACGGATCAAATTATCAAAGCACAGAAGGTAGATCCGGGAATCTCCCGCATCAAGAGAAACATTCAGAAAGGAATTGCGAATTGTTTCTCCGTTAATGATCAAGGAGTCGTATACTTCGGGGATCGACTAGTGGTTCCCAAGGTGCGCAACCTAAGGCGATTAATCCTTAAGGAAGCTCATGAATCTCCTCTCACCATTCATCCCGGTAGTACTAAGATGTATCAGGACCTACGCCAGAGGTTCTGGTGGACTAGGATGAAGAGAGAAATCGCTCAGTATATTGCTAATTGCGATGTCTGTCGTCGTGTAAAAGCAGAGCATCAACGGCCTGCTGGCACCCTTCAACCCTTAGCTATTCCTGAATGGAAATGGGATAAAATTGGTATGGATTTCATTACCGGCTTTCCCAGAACCAAAAGAGGGAATAATGCTATTTTCGTCGTGGTCGATCGTCTTTCCAAAGTAGCTCATTTCTTACCTGTTCGTGAGAGTATAACCGCTAGTCAACTGGCAGACTTATACATCTCCCGGATAGTGTCCCTCCATGGTGTCCCTTTGGAAATCAATTCGGATCGAGGAAGTCTTTTCACCTCTCGATTTTGGGAAAGCTTCCAAAATGCTATGGGAACCCGTCTCTTCTTTAGCACCGCTTTCCACCCTCAGTCAAGTGGTCAAGTGGAACGCGTCAACCAAATTCTAGAAGACATGCTTCGAGCCTCCGTTATCTCTTTCGGAATGGACTGGGAGAAGTGCCTTCCATTTGCCGAATTCGCTTACAACAACAGCTATCAATCTAGCTTGGGTAAAGCCCCTTTTGAAGTTCTCTATGGACGACGATGTCGAACACCCCTTAACTGGTCAGAGACCGGGGAAAGACAATTCTTTGGCCCGGACATGATTCAGGAAGCGGAAGATCAAGTTCGTATCGTTCGCGAAAAGTTGAAAGCAGCCCAATCCCGTCAAAAGAGTCAATATGACCGAAAACATAAGGCTATGACTTTCGAGGTTGACGAGAAGGCTTACCTTCGGGTCACCCCTCTGAAGGGAACCCATCGTTTCGGTATCAAAGGCAAATTGGCTCCTCGTTACATTGGACCTTTTCGCATTCTTGCCAAACGAGGAGAAGTTTCCTACCAGTTGGAACTACCTCCGCATCTCTCCAGAGTTCACGATGTCTTCCACGTTTCTCAACTCAGGCGTTGCTTCTCGGATCCTATCCGTGAAGTGGACCACGAAACGCTTGATCTCCAAGATGATCTTACATATCGAGAGTACCCCATTCGTATCCTCGATCAGGCCGAGCGTACCACCCGACGTCATAACATCAAGTTTCTCAAAGTTCAATGGTCGCACCATTCTGAAGATGAAGCAACTTGGGAAAGGGAGGATCGTCTTCGACTCGAGTATCCCGCCTTCTTCTCGGAGGAACCCAAATCTCGGGACGAGATTCTTTTGAGTGGGGGTGAGTTGTCACACCCTAGCTAGTCATGCATTAGAGTGTTGCATCATGTTTACTCATTCATCAGAAACTTGAAATGGGGATGACAGAACCCCCAGTCCCCTCTGAAACTAACTAGGGTTTACTAAAATAATTTTCAATGAACCTGAAATGCCCTTCTAAAATGCCCATCATTTTTGTCTTGGTTCAGAACCTCTGCCAAAAGTGGTGCACATTTTCCTAGGCCATCCTAGGGTTTTTGAATTAAATCATAAATATTTGATTTTGGGCATTTAAAATAATATAAAATATTTAAATGCTCAAATATCTCCAAACTAAAATGTTTCATGTTGGAAATAATCCAACTATGGACCAGGAATAGTTTGGTGATTTTTAAAGTTGCCTAGGTATTTTATTTATTTCAACAAAGTTGCAGATATATTAAATAAAAACAGAAAACAGAAAAGAAAGGGGAAGACTTACCTGTGCGGCCCAGCCAGCTGGCCGGCCCAGCCAGCAACCGACCCAGCCCAGCACTGTAGCTCCCCGTCGTCTTCCTCCCCTCGCCCCGAAGCTGCTGCGTGCTCGCGCGCGCACGGCCGCGCGGCCACCTCCTGCTTGCCGACGCCCTCCTGGCCGCGTGGACGACGCCCGCAGCCCGTCCCGATCTCCCCGGCTCTCTCCTTCCTCTCCCTCGCTCTCTCTCTCACACGGCCGAACACCACCGTCGCCACCGTTCGCCGTAGCAGTCGTCTCCGACCACCCCTCGCTCCCCCGACTAGCTCAGAAGCTCTGCCACAACTCCCTCTTCCTCCCCACCGCTCCACAGCTCCCCGGAAGCCCTGCATCGCCGCCACGTCGCCGTTCCCCTCTTCGGACTCCGACCACCGTCGCCGTCAAATTCGTCGTCTCCGGCGCGTCCCCGAGCCCGCTTCGACGCCCACTGCAACCGCGGTGAGCCCCCGGAGCGTTTCCCCCTTCTTCCCTGGTCTCTCCCGACCTCTAGGCCCTAGCTCCACCTCGACCGAGAGCTCCACGCCGCCGGCGATGTCGCCGTCGTGGCCACGGTCGCCGTAGCGCCCAACCGAGCACACCATCGTGCTCCACACATCACCAGGAGCACGTAGAACGCACCAACGCCTCCCCAAACCCCCTGCAACACTGATCCCGACCGCACCCGAACTCCGGCCGCCGCAGCCGAGCTCGCCGCCGTCAACTCCGGCCACCCCGAGCCCAACCACCACCACCAATAGACGCGGCTCAACCTCAGCAACACGTAGATGCCTTCCGCCGTCCATTTGGTCGCCGGAATGGCAAAAAGCACTCTCGCCGCCGTCTCGGATCTCGCCGGCGTCATGTCGCCGGTGGGGTTTGACTTGACCGACCTGGAGTTTGACCCCCCCAGGGTCACTGACGTGTGGGCCCTGTCGGCCAGATGGTTAGGTTAGCGCTAACTACTGTTAGTCAACCCCCCTGACACTGACAGTGGGCCCCAGCGCCACTAATTAGTAATTAGAATTAATTTAAATCTGTTTAACCCCCCCTGTCACTGACGTGTGGCCCCCACACGTCAGGTTTGACTTCAGCCAGCCGCAGTTGACCTGCTGACGTCACACTGACGTCAGGCTGACGCAGTAATTGAATTTCTGGATTTAAATTAAATCAGGAAATTCCAGAATATTAATTAAACTTCAAAAATTCATAACTTTTATTCTATAACTCCAAATTGGACAAATTATATATGAAAAATGATCAGAAAAATCCAATCTATCCATCTGTACCATTTCCATGCATGATCAAACAAGTTAAGTTGATGTTTTAATCAGAACAAGAAAAGGCACTTTAAAAGGCCATATTTGAATTTGAAATTTGAATCCTTGATTCAAATTTGTTCAAACCCTTCTGGTTTTAGTTGCATTAGCCCAACACACTCATATTGCCATGTTTCATGCATGCATCATATTGTTGCATATTGTTTGGTGATGTTTGTGTATCGATGTCCTTTGCGACAGGATCTGTCCCCGAGGAGTACCGTGATTACCCTAACGAAGAACCGTATCCGTGCAACGAACCATCAGGCAAGCAACCAACCATCTGATCATATCGATACAATCCCATGTTCTCGCTCCTGCTCTCTTTTACTGCATTAAGACAACGCGATTCAAACTGCTGTGTGTTACGGTAGTTGAACCCATTTCCTCTGCATGACCTGTCATTGCCACAGTAACTAGATGAAACCCACTAGCATGTGTAGGAGTTGATTGAGCCATATGTATGTGTTGTTCCTACCTTGCTAAGCCTGCTATGCTTAGAGTCGTGTCAGGTCTGGTTCATCTGGGTGATGGGCTAGAGTGAAATGATTATGCCGGTAATGAGAGTGGTGTGGTGAACACGATTTGGTAAAGGTATCGATGAGAGGCCATGTAGGAGTACATGGTGGGTTGTTTCATTGAAGCAGACCTTAAGCACTGAGATCTGTATGTGTGATTTAAGAATCAGCTACTACCATGCATTGGGCCCGAAACCAATGGACCCTCTCGACTTCTTATTCACCCTAGTTCTCCGTCCAGGAGTTGCAACTAGTTTCTGGTGTTTGTAGCCTACTGGAGGCCGCGGACAGCGCTGACCGTAGGGGTGGGCTGTGATGCGGTAGGTACGTGGCACGGTGTACCGAATACCCGTTAGGTATCTCGGGAACCCTGTTCACATCGTTCGGGGCCGTATGGGAAACCTCGGCCGGACTCCCTGCGGATGGAACCTGAATAGGCGATAAACCTGGACTGGAGGCTTAGGTGATTAGGTAGGTCGTGGCCGACACCCACGTTGGGCTTCCGCTTGAAGGTTGCCGAGTACATGTCGTGTAAGCGACGGTAAGAGGTGAGAGCGTGTATGAAGAAGTACACCCCTGCAGGGTTATCATGATCTATTCGAATAGCCGCGTCCGCGGTAAAGGACTACTTGGTTGCCTATACAGTTCATAGACAAGTAAATGGAAACTGTTAAAAGCCTCAAGATAAGTGTGAGTGCTGAGGATGGCTCTTCCGTAGGAAGACGGAGGTGGATCCTCGGTAGTGTATCGAAGTGGTGAGTAGTGGACTCGTGTGCGCAAAACTATTTCAAGTTGGAGTATCGTAGGATAGTCTAGCCAAGAGTCAAAGCTGGCTTGCTGCAATAACTCCACTGACCCTTCTTGATACTATGCATGTATGTAGGATCTGATGTAAGTCTTGCTGAGTACCTTTGTACTCATGTTGCTATAATCTACATTTTTACAGAAGACGCTGCAACCCCTTCTGATGGGTTCTATGTAGACGTTGACATCAACGAGTAGGCTAAAGACCCAGGTGGTGACCCTGAGCTTGTGATGGACCACGTAGTATAGTTAGGCTTCCAAGCCTCTTTTATTTTACTAGTTGTCTGTACCCAGACAAAGTACTTCCGCTGTTGGCTTGTATGACTGTATGACTTGTATGTTGGGTCGTGAGATCCGTACCTTTGTGTATGATATGTATGGCTCCCTGAGCCTTAAATAAAGTATTTGTGTCATAGAGTCATGTTGTGATGCTTCGTTGTATTTGCACATATCGAGCATATTGTGTGTATGATTGAAATGCTTGGTATGTGTGGGATCTGACTATCTAGTTGCTTATCTTTAGTAGCCTCTCTTACCGGGAAATGTCTCCTAGTGTTACCGCTGAGCCATGGTAGCTTGCTACTGCTCTGGAACACTTAGGCTGGCCGGCATGTGTCCTTCTTCGTTCCTGTGTCTGTCCCTTCGGGGAAATGTCACGCTTTGAGTACCGGAGTCCTGTTAGCCCGCTACAGCCCGGTTTACCGGAGTCCTGCTAGCCCAGTGCTACAGCCCGGACCCACTTGCTGATGACCGACACGTTCGAAGCTGGGTCATGGATGCCTGTCCCTGTAAGTCTGTGCCACTTTGGGTTTACAACTAGTCATGTCAGCCTGGGCTCTTTATCATATGGATGCTAGCGACACTATCATATACGTGAGCCAAAAGGCGCAAACGGTCCCGGGCAAAGGTAAGGCGACACCCGTGGGAATACCGTGCGTGAGGCCGCAAAGTGATATGAAGTGTTACCGGCTAGATCGATGTGACATCGAGTCGGGGTCCTGACACCCTCTCATAGGATGACGAGGGAGGATCCCCGGTGGAGTATTGTGTTGGTGATTAGTGGACTGATCTGCGAAAACTATTTTACAGTGGTGTCTCGTAGGATAGCTTAGCCAAGAGTCAAGCTGGCTTGCTGCAATAACTCCACCACCTTCTTGAGAATAAGCATGTATAGTAGGATCTATTGTAAGACTTGCTAAGTACCTTTGTACTCATGTTGCTTTAATTACTGTTTCCAGATGATAGCACCGCCCCCTCCGATGGGTTTTACGTAGACGTCGACGTCGATGAGTAACTTGCCACCCAGGTGGTGATTCTGGCCATGGAGGGCCCTATGTAGATAGACAGGCTTCGTCAAGCCTTCTTTCTTTCTAGTGTCTGTACTCAGACTTATTTGCTTCCGCATGTGCTTTTATGCTTGTATGACTTGAGTGTCAGGTCATGTGACCACTACCTGTATGAACATGTTATGTATGGCTCTCCGGAGCCTTTAAATAAAGTACTTGAGTTGAAGAATTTTGTTGTGGTGCCATGTTGTATTTACACATATCGAGCATATTGTGTGTATGATTGAAATGCTTGGTATGTGTGGGATCCGACAATCTAGTTGTTTATCCTTGGCAGCCTCTCTTATGGGGAAATGTAGTCTAGTGCTCCTTGAGCCATAGTAGTCCGCTACAGCCCGGTTCACCGGAGTCCTGCTAGCCCAGCACTACTGCTCAGGACACTTGACTGGCCGGCATGTGTTTCACTTTGTTCCTATGTTTGTCCCTTCGGGGAAATGTCACGCGGTGACATCCAGAATCCTACCTAGCCTGCTACAGCCCGGGTTCCCCGGAGTCCTGTTAGCCCAGTGCTACAGCCTGGATTCACACGCTCTTGACCGACATGCTCGATGTGATTCATGTATGCATGTTCCCATAGGCCTGTGCCGCTTTGGGTTCACAACTAGCCATGTCGGCCCGGGTTCTTTGTCATATGGATGCTAGCGACACTATCATATACGCGAGCCAAAATGTGCAAACGGTCCCGGGCCTTGGTAAGGCGACACCCGTGGGAATACCGTGCTTGAGGCCGCAAAGTGATATGAGGTGTTACCGGCTAGATCGATGTGACTTGGAATCAGGGTCCTGGCAGCGTTGGCATCAGAACCGGACTGCCTGTAGGTTCGTTGAGCCAAACTGGTCGATGTCGAGTCTACAAATGCTTTAGTTATATGTAGGGCAATTGATTGTGGGAGGGAACGTAAGGCTCTTTTACTCCTTTACCTTATGCCCTCTGATCTGAGTCATTCTCTTCTCATTCTACGTGGGTTAAGGACTAGGCTCTCTTCTCTCTATCAGGTTCATATGTTACTAATCCGTAGTAGCTTATAGGATTGCCGTTACAAGCCTCAGTACAGTTTCTACTACTTTTAGTATGTTTTCAGTTGAACCAGAACCTTGATATGATGTTGTTGAGTTGTTTTGCAAACTGTTGTGATTGTCTCAAATCTTTTTCTGAGCATTTACAGCCGTTATGCTATCCGATTTCTCCTAGGAAATTCTAATGCCTTTTGCATTATTCTGTGCTTTCAGATGGCCACCCGTTCCCAGAACCAAGTGGTTCGTCTGACCCATGCCTTGATGTACTCGGTTACACGACCATGTTGGTTCGAGTGATGGTCGAGACAGGCTATCGATGGTATCCGGAATATACTGTCGAGGAGCAGTTCCGAGACTTCAACCAAAGCCAGTACCATTGTACCGTCAGGATATATCCCTCTTATCCTGGAGCCACTGAACCCCTCCACTGCTCTTATGGGCTTGGGGTTACTATTGAGATGTCTGTGCAGGATGCAGCCTACTCAATGATGACTATCATTCGAGCCAGGACTGCCTTGCTTCAGAACACCGATTTCCGCTACATGCCAGGATCACTGCCTGGAGCACAGGGGTACTATCAGGCTTTGTACTATGACTCTACACATGAGGAGTCACTACTCCACACCACTGCCGAGATGCTCGAGGATAAGGACCGCGAAAATCCGGCCTTGCATATGGAGCTTTTCAACTCTCGTGCTGATCACTAGGCCACTTTGACTCGGTTTGCACCTGCTGTATAGGCAGGATACATGGACCTGAAGGACCTGTACCCTGTGCGGTTTGGATTGCCAGATTGTATGGAGTTGCGTGATCTAGGAGGCATCACCCCTCCTCGTGGTCCCCGTCTGCCACCGTCTATGGGACCAAGGCCACATCCGAGTCCCTATGGTCCGCAAGCTCCACAGGACCGTCTGTTTCCAGATGATCATGTTCCGCTTCCCGGTTTTGGTGGTGACTTTTATGAGGATTACTATGGAGCCGTCTGAGCTAGTAGTAGTTTCACTAGTACTGTAATAGTTGTATTCTCCACAGTCTTACGTGACCGTGGGATACGACTTGGTGTGTATCACACTCCGGAGGTGTAGAAAAATAATGTATACGAGCTTGGAATGCCTCCGATGAGATGTAATATCTTTCACCGTAGTTGTACTCTAGCCTGGGCTTGTACCAAACTATGTACGGTGTGTATGACCAATGGTATATATAGGGCAGTTTCTATATTACCATGTCGTGCAATGAACATCTCAGCATTCCATGTTATCCATTACATTCTGCACTTCCTTGCCAAGATTGTGCCATCCTTGTCTAAACCATTGTCTTGTTTTTCCTAGGATGGTCAACACCCGCAGCAACCCTGCTGCCCCGGAGCAGGGGGAAGCCAGTGCATCTAGGGGTCAAAATCTACCTTAGCCGCCTTCTCTAGCCGAAGTTATGCTTGAGGCAGAAAGAAACAAGCGTGAGACTAACCGCTTGCTGGAGCGGATTGAGCAGAACACTACACGTCATTAGTGAAACGACTTGGTGTCAATCAATGACTTCATCAAGTTGTACCCACCAAAGTTTAATCATTCTGTCAAGCCCCTCGACGCGGATGACTGGCTTCACAGCATCACCCACAAGCTACGTTCTGCCAACGTAGCCGAAGCTGATAAGGTTACCTATGCTGCCTATCACCTTGAAGGCCCTGCTAGCCTTTGGTGCGAAAACTTTGAGGCTATGCGCCCAGTTGGCCAAATCACTACTTGGGCTGAATTCAGTGAGGCTTTCCGTGAGCATCACATCTCGGAAGGTCTCATGGATGGTAAGAGGGAAGAGTTCTGCAATTTCACCCAAGGTAGACTGACTGTGGATGCTTATAGTCGTGAGTTTGGAAATCTAGCACGTTATGCTCCTGAAGAGGTATCCACCGATGCTAAGAAGCAGGCAAGGTTCCGCAAGGGACTTAGCCCCGAGCTTCGCCACGATCTTCGTCTGCACGAGTGCACCTCCTTCCAGAAGTTGGTCAATAAAGCCATCAGTGCTGAGACAGGCCAAACTGACTATGACGCTTCACGCAAGCACTCTCGTGATTTTGGTTCTTCATCCGGCTCTGGAGCTCAGAAGCGTCGGGTGTGGATTCCAAGTACTGCGTTTCCACCCAGGTTCATTCCGAGGCCATCCTTTGAAGCGCCTCACCCCAACCAACACTTTGCACCGTCTAAGCCCTATGGTGGCCCCGCTGCTAATGCTGCTCCACGCCCCAATGTTGTGACATGTTTCAAGTGTGGAGAGCCGGGTCACTACAGTCGAGAGTGTCCCCAGAACAACAACCCCAACCAGTCTGGAAAGTCCGTTGGCCGTGGTAAGCCAGCGGGAAAGACATTCTACGCCAAGCCAGCCACCACTACACGTGGCCATGTCAATTATGTCTCAGCTGAGGAGGCCCATGATGATCCTAACGTCGTCCTTGGTACGCTCCTTGTTAATTGCCATCCGGCATCTATTCTTTTCGATACTGGAGCATCTCATTCATTCATATCTGAGAGCTATGCTCGATTGCATAACACGACATTCTATGACATGCCCACTACCATGGAAATTCAAACCCCTGGCTCTAGATGCCAACTTCTAGAGTAAGCCATGGGAATGAAATCCTTGTCGATGGAGTTGCCTTCCTTGCATCCTTAATAGCCCTCAAGTCCTCGGACATAAACATCATCTTGGGTATGGACTGGATGTCAGCTCATTATGCTAAGATTGATTGTGCCACTAGGACCGTTCAACTTACTCACCCATCGGGCAAGACAGTCATTGTCTTAACTCGAGTGGCAAAATGCCAGCTTTACTCCCTAAATGCCGACCCCCTTCTAGACCTTGAAGCTATTCGGTAGTCCGAGACTTCCTGGATGTCTTTCCAGAAGAACTACCAGGTGTTCCACCTGACAGGGATGTCGAGTTTGTGATAGACCTTGTTCCAGGAACCGTTCCAATTTCTAGAAGACCCTATAAGATGGCACCCTTAGAACTAGCCGAGCTTAAAAACTAACTCGATGAGTCCTTGAAAAAGGGTTCCATCCGTCCTAGTTCTTCTCCTTGGGCTTGCCGCGTCCTCTTCGTCAAGAAGAAGGATGGAATGGATCGGATGGTTGTAGATTACCGACCTGTCAACTTGGTTACTATCAAGAACAAGTATCCGCTTCCCAGGATCAATGATCTGTATGACCAGCTCGCTGGATCCTCAGTCTTTTCCAAGATGGATTTGAGGTTGGGCTACCATCAAATCAAAATAAAAAACGGGGACATTCCCAAAACGGCCTTTGTTACTCGCTATGGCCAATACGAGTACACCGTTATGTCCTTCGGTTTAACCAATGCCCCAGCCACCTTCTCTCGGTTAATGAACTCGGTCTTCATGGAGTATTTGGATAAATTCGCCGTGGTATACCTCGATGATATACTCATCTACTCCAAGAGTGAGGAGGAACATGCCGAACATCTAAGGCTGGTATTGACGAAACTTCGAGAGCATGGCCTTTATGCCAAATTCTCCAAGTGTGAATTTTGGTTGCCAGAGGTGACCTATCTAGGCCATGTAATCTCTGGTAAGGGTATTGCTATCAATCCCGAGTGAGTTCAAGTTGTCCTTGATTGGACTCCACCTGAAACGGTCAAGCAAGTTTGGAGCTTCCTTGGCTTAGTGAGCTATTGTCGCCGCTTCGTCGAGAATTTCTCCAAGGTTGCTAAACCTCTAACTGAACTCCTCAAGAAAGATAAAAAGTTCGAGTAGACCCCACAGTGCGAGTTTAGCTTTCAGGAACTGAAAAGACGCCTGACATCTGCTCCCGTACTGGTACCACCAGACTTCTCCAAGGACTTTATTATCTATTGCGACGCCTCGCGACAAGGACTAGGTTGCATACTCATGCAAGATCATCAGGTAATTGCCTATGCTTCACGGTGATTACACCCCCATGAGGAAAACTATCCCACACATGATCTAGAGCTTGCAGCTGTAGTCCATGCACTTAAAACTTGGCGACATTACCTTCTCGGTAATCGTTGCGAGATCTTCACTGATCACCAAAGTTTGAAATATATTTTCACCCTATCGGATTTGAATCTCAGGCAAAGACGTTGGGTCGAGTTGATCTCGGATTACAACTTAGGAATAACTTACACCCCGGGCAAAGCCAATGTCATGGCTGATGCGCTAAGTCGTAAATCTTATTGTAACAACTTGATGTTACAACAAGGTCAACCACTTCTCCATGAGGAATTTCGTAAGCTTAACCTTCACATAGTTCCTCGAGGATTCCTATCCACCCTGGTGGAGAAGCCTAACCTTACAGATCAAATCATAGCTGCCCAGAAGCGTGATAAGGCCATATCCCGGATTAAGGAAAACATCGCTAGCGGAGTTGCTAAATGTTTTTCCATGGATGAGCGAGGTGTTGTCTTCTTCGAGAACCGCCTGGTGGTTCCCAAGAAACAACATCTACATCAGTTGATTCTTAAGGAAGCTCATGAATCCCCTCTCACCATTCATCCTGGTAGTACTAAAATGTATCAAGACATACGCCAGAGGTTTTGGTGGACTAGGATGAAGAGAGAAATTGCTCAATACATTGCTAACTGCGACGTTTGTCGTCGTGTTAAAGCAGAGCATCAACGACCTACTGGCACCCTTCAACCTTTGGCTACTCCCGAATGGAAATGGGATAAAATCAATATGGATTTCATTACTGGGTTTCGCAGGACCAAGAGAGGGAATAATGCTATCTTCGTCGTGTTCAATCGTCTTTCCAAAGTAGCCCACTTCCTACCCGTTTGTGAGAGTAGCACCGCTAGCCAGCTAGCTGACCTATACATCTCCCGAATAGTGTCTCTTCATGGTGTCCCATTGGAAATTAACTCAGACTGTGTGAGTCTCTTCACTTCTCGATTTTGGGAAGTTTCCAAAATGCTATGGGAATTCGTCTCTCTTTTAGCACCGCCTTCCACCCCCAATCAAGTGGTCAAGGAGAGCGAGCAAATCAAATCCTGGAGGATATGCTCTGAGCTTCTGTCATCTCTTTCAGAATGGATTGGGAGAAATGCCTTCCATTCGAGGAGTTCTCTTATAACAATTGTTATCAAGCTAGCTTGGGCAAAGTTCCTTTCGAAGTTCTCTATGGACGAAAATGTCGAACGCCTCTTAACTGGTCAGAAACCAGGGGAAGACAACTCTTTGGCCCGGATATGATTCAGGAAGCAGAAGAGCAGGTTCGCGTTATTCGTGAGAAATTGTAAATAGCCCAATCTCGTCAAAAGAGCCAACATGACCATAAACATAAACTCATAACCTATGAAGTCGGTGAGAAGGCTTACCTTCGGGTTACTCCGTTAAAGGGAACTCATCGTTTCGGTATTAAAGGCAAATTGGATCCTCATTATATTCGACCCTTTCGCATTCTTGCCAAACAAGGAGAAGTTGCCTACCAATTGGAACTACCTCCGCATCTTTCCAGAGTTCACGATGTCTTCCACGTTTCTCAACTCAGGCGTTGCTTCGCGGATCCTATCCGTGGAGTAGACCACGAAACGCTTGATGTACAAGATAATCTCTCATATCGGGAATATCCCGTTCGTATCCTTGATCAAGCCGAGCGTACCACTCGACGCCATAACATCAAGTTTCCCAAGTATCAATGGTCACACCACTCTGAAAAAGAAGCCACTTGGGAAAGGGAGGACCGTCTTCAACTTGAGTACCCCACCTTCTTCCCAACGGATCCTAAATCTCAGGACGAGATTCTTTTGAGTGGGGGTGAGTTGTTACACCCTAGCTAGTTCATGCATTAGAGTGTTGCATCATGTTTATCTTCCCAAAAAACTGAAATGGGGATGACAGAACCCCCAGCACCCCCTGGAACAACTAGGGTTTACTAAAAACTTTTCCAATGAACCTGAAATGCCCTTCTAAAAAGTCCACCCTTCTTGTTTTGGGTTAAAACCTTTGACAAAAATGGTGCACACTTTTCTAGGACATCTTAAGGTCATTGGATTAATTCATTACTAATTGCATTTGGGCAATTTAAATCCTATAAATATTTTAAAATGCCCAAATAATCCTGAAAGTATTTTTAGGCTGTTGAGAATATTTTCAAATGTGCCTGTGAATACTTTCAGGTTTTTCCTAAATGAAATAGTATTTTTACTATTTCAAAACACAAAACAGAATAAATAGAAAACAGAAAAAGAGAGAGAAAGAAAACTAGCCTGGCAAAGCCACCAGCGGGCCCACCTGGCGGCCCAGCACTATGCTGGCCCGTGGCAGCCAGCTGCTTCGTCCCCACCAGGCAGGCAGGGAGGTGACGCCGGCGCGCGAGAGCTTGCCACCACACCACCTGCTTGCCGCTCGTGCCCGTGGGACCTTGGAACTTCGACGTCGTCGCCTCGACCGCCTGGGAACACCCATTCTCCCCTGCCTCTCTCCCTCGCCCTCTCCCAGCATAGCCGACGCCCCTGCCGCCGCACCGTCGACGTAGCCGTGCCCTCCGTTGTCCTCGCGCCGCGCCACCGTGTCCATGAGCTCCGCCATCAACGACTACATCGAGCAGGCCGAGCCCCGAGCGCTCGCCCGCTCTGGAGTCGCCCCGACCCCGTCTTCCCCAACTCCGGCCACCGGAGATCCCCTTCGCCTTCACCGCAGCACCAGCTCGTCCCCGACCTCGCCGTTTGCCTCGACGTGACCACCTTGAGCTCAGCCACCTCCCCATCCTCAACGTTTTCCTTCTTGAGCACCGCAGCGAACGCACCAAGCTCGGCCGCACCCACCGCCGCCACGGCACGTCGCCGTTGTGGCCACAGCCACGTTGGCTCGCAACCAAGCACGCCATCACCTTCACCACACTCGCAGGAGCCCGTAGCACCCCCGCACGCTCCTCGCCATGCCTCCTAGCGACTAGTTCGACCTCGTCCGAACTCCGGCAGCCGCAACGCTCGTCGCCGGCATCGTTTACGGCGACCCTGAGCCCAACCCTTGCCACGACTCGATGCGGCTTACTCCCAGCTATGCGTTGGAGGTCTCCGCCATCCATTTGGTCATCGGAGTGCCAAACCCACACTACCCCACCGCGTCTGGCCTCGCCGGTGGCTAAAGGTCGGCGAGTTTGACTCCGCTGACCCAGTTTGACCCCCCCAGACTCACTGACGTGTGGGCCATGCCCCTGTTTAATTTAGAATTAGATTAGTTAGCACTAATTACTTTAGTTAATAGGTTGACTCACTGACATGTGGGCCCAGGCCCTAACTAACCTAGTTTAGCGCTAACGTAACACTAACTAACTCTATTAGTTAGTTGTTACACTGACAGACGGGGCCCACCGGTCAGGTTTGACCTGGGCTGGCGCCTTGACCCGCTTACGTCACCCTGACGCAATGCTGACGCAATAACTCAATTACTGGAATTATTCTTATACAGGAAATTCCAGAAAATATTGCAAACTTCAAAAATTCATAACTTTTAATCTATAACTCCAAATGCAAAGAATTATATATGAAATTTGATCAGAAAAAATCAGTCTTTCCATCTGTAATGGTTTCATGCATGACAAAATACATTAACCTTGCTGTTTAGGTGAAACAAGCTAATACACTTATAAGGGTTAAGAACATAAGCTTCCATTTGAATCTTTGATTCGAATGGACCCAAACCAACTTGTTTCACATTGCATTAGGCAGGACACCTCATATTGCCATGTCATAGCATGCATCATATTGTTGCATATTGCCATGTGATGATTGTGTTCTGTGGTGTCTTTCGTGGTAGGTTCTGCCTCCGAGGATATTTCCGAGTATCCAGCTGAAGGGCAGTACCCTACTACTACTCCATCAGGCAAGCAACCCCATTGATCATATCGATACAATCCCATGTTCTCGCTTCTGCTATCATTTACTGCATTAAGACAACAACGTTTCAAACTGCTGTGTGCTGCGGTAGTTGAACCCTTATCCTCTACATGACCTATCATTGCCACAATAACTAGATGAAACCCACTAGCATGTGTAGGAGTTGATTGAGCCATGTATGTGTTTCCTACCTTGCTATGCCTGCTATGCTTAGAGTTGTGTCAGGTCTGGTTCATCTGGGTGATGGGCTAGAGTGAAATGATTACGTCGGTAATGTGAGGGATGTGTTGAACATGTTTTGGTAAAGGTATCGATGAGAGGCCATGTAGGAGTACATGGTGGGTTGTTTCATTGAGGTCGTCCCTAAGAACTGAGATCTGTATGCGTGATTTAAGATTCAGCTACTACCACACATTGGGCCCTGAAATATGACCCCGCTCGACTTACTAACCCCTCTCGTCCTCTGTCCAGGAGTTCCAACTAGTTTCTGGTGTTTATAAGTTATGTGTTGGCGGTCGTGCGTAGCGCTGACCCTAAGGGTGGGCTATGATGCGGTAGATACACCATGGCCGAGTATGCCGGGCGGCCGTTTGGCGTCTCGGGCTGTGTACACATAATTTGGGGCCGTTGAGGACACCCCAGTTGGATTTCCTTATGGATGGAACCCGAATAGGCGATAAACCTGGACTAGAGACTTGGTGGTTAGTCAGGTCGTGGTCTACACCCACGTCGGCCTTCGCTTGAAGTCTGCCGAGCACATGTCGTGTGCAGACACTAAGTGGTGGAAACATGTGTGACGAAGTACACCCCTGCAGGATATAAAACTATTCGAACAGCCGCATCCGCGGTAATGGACTACTTGGTTGCCTATACAATTCATAGACAAGTTAATGGTTACTACTAAAAGACTCAAGATAAGTGTGAGTACCGAGGATGGCCCTCTCGTAGGATGACGAGGGAGGATCCCCGGTGGAGTATTGTGTTGGTGATTAGTGGACTCGTGTGCGAAAACTATTTTATAGTGGTGTCTCGTAAGATAGCTTAGCCAAGAGTCAAGCTAGCTTGCTGCAATAACTCCACCACCCTCTTGAGAATAAGCATGTATAGTAGGATCTGTTGTCAGACTTGCTGAGTACCTTTGTACTCATGTTGCTTTAATTACTGTTTTCAGACGACAACATCGCCCCCTCCGATGGGTTTTACGTAGACCTCGACGTCGATGAGTAACTTGCCACCCAGGTGCTGATTCTGGCCATGGAGGGACCTATGTAGATAGACAGGCTTCGTCAAGCCTTCTTTCTTTCTAGTGTCTGTACTCAGACTTATTTGCTTCTGCATGTGCTTGTATGCTTGTATGATTTGAGTGTTGGGTCATGTGACCCCTACCTGTATGAACATGTTATGTATGGCTCTCCGGAGCCTTTAAATAAAGTACTTGAGTTGTAGAGTTTTGTTGTGGTGCCATGTTGTATTTACACATATCGAGCATATTGTGTGTATGATTGAAATGCTTGGTATGTGTGGGATCCGACAATCTAATTGTTTATCCTTGGCAGGCTCTCTTATGGGGTAATGTAGTCTAGTGCTCCTTGAGCCATAGTAGTCCGCTACACCCAGTTCACCGGAGTCCTGCTAGCCCAGCACTACTGCTCAGGACACTTGACTGGACGGCATGTGTTTCACTTCGTTCCTATGTCTGTACCTTCGGGGAAATGTCATGCTGTGACATCCGGAGTCCTGCCTAGCCTGCTACAGCCCGGGTTCCTCGGAGTCCTGTTAGCCCAGTGCTACAGCCCGGATTCACACGCTGTTGACCGACATGCTCGATGTGATTCATGTATGCATGTCCCCATAGGTCTGTGCTGCTTTGGGTTCACGACTAGCCATGTCGGCCCGGGTTCTTTGTCATATGGATGCTAGCGACACTATCATATACGTGAGCCAAAAGGCGCAAACGGTCTCAGGCCTTGGTAAGGCGACACCCGTGGGGATACCGTGCATGAGGCTACAAAGTGATATGAGGTGTTACCGGCTAGATCGATGTGACTTGGAATCGGGGTCCTGACATCTCTATTACCTCCATCCATCATTATTAAGCCAGGTAAAATGAGTACGTCCGTTATTTTTGGGTCGTTCGATAAAAAATGCTTGATTTATTCTGTCCAACGGATCTTTATAGAGCACCAGCCAATGCATGCGATGCGTTTTCTTTCCTCCAATTGGTGCATTGTTTGCGGGCCAATTATCCCACATGGCAGCTAAAATGTAATGTACGTGGAAATTGCTTCTTCACGTGGTTACTGACTACAATTAGATGCATTTATTCTTCACACGAGGTTGTCTCTTGGCCGTAGAGTTTTGGCCCTCGGGCGCTTTAAATCAAGATGAGAGGGTTTGTTTAGTTATCAAATTAAATAACCGCTTCTCATTTTTTACACTAAAGTTGATCACTTTATATATGTTTGCAAGTTATATGGAAAATCAATAAGCCGCTCCATGAATTTTCTCTCCCGCTGCATCCTCCATCAATTTTCTCTCCCGTTGCAACGCACGGGCATATGTGCTAGTATAGTAAAATAGAACGAACCTCTGCGTTTTCTTCAAAGAATACATAAGTTGGTCTACCGATGTTTCAGGAAAATAAAACCTCGGATGGGAGATCCATAGGCTAGTCGATACATGACAGCCCTCAAGAAAATACAAACCGGCATGTCGTGGGTTGTGCATGTTAAAAAATAAAGCCTAGATGGGGCAGCCCACAACCTAGCTGATACTTGCTGCCCCAGATATAATAAATGATACCTGCCAGTTCCCCGACTTCATTGTAAATTTATCTCCTTTAGTAACTACGTTGAAGCACCTAAGAAAATGTAACTATGTTGACAAACCTGCGGGCCCCAACGTAAGTATAGCATTAGGAGGAAGTATTTTTTCGATGAGGCACTTGCTTGTGTACGGGCATAGACCTAGTGGGTCCTGACTGTCCGCCTCTCCACATACAGTCCTCTCCAGATTCCTCTCGTTTGTTGAGCATGTTTGTAAGTGCATCTAGTGCCACCCCTAATTGGTTTTGGAGTATTGACGAAAAACCTAGTTGAGGGACTAATGTGTTTGTGAGAATTGCAGGATAACACAGGTAGAAGTCCCTCATTGATTCGGTTTTCCTACCAGAGATGACCCCTAAAAATGTATGAAGACATTGAAGTCAGAGGTGGTATGTGAAGACATTCACATTAAAGACTATGATAAGAGAAGACATCGCGTGAAGACTATGGAGCGTGAAGACTTAGCAGTTTCGTCGTTCTGTGTTTTTCTTTGTTGAGTCATAGAAACCACCATACTGTTAAGTGGGGTCCAAGAGAACCAGTCAGAATGACTGAAGTGATGCCTAACCAAAATCCTATGTCTTCGAGTGAAGACTATGAGAGCAAATCTTGTCCAGAGTTGGATAAGTCAGCTTTGCTTGTAGTCCAAGTAAAGTTGCCATGTGTGTTTGAAATCTGACCGTTGGAACACGTGTCAGTTCCTTAGTGACCGAGGGTCATTTTGGACAAACCAGGTTGGGTTGCCAAGGGGCTATAAATAGCCCACCCCCTACAACCATAAACGGTTGGCTGCTCAGAGTTAGAGTACGGCTTTTGTCGTTTGAGAGCAACCCGCCTCGAAGCCTTTGAGAGAGAATTCCTTGCGAGGATAAAGCCCTAACCACCCAGAGCCAAAGAGTGTTAGGCATCACTGAAGTCTTCCTGTCTGTGTGATCTGAAGACTTATTACACTTGAGGACTGTGAATCCTCCAGCCGATTAGGCGTCGCGTTCTGAGCATCCAAGAGTCATTGTGGATCGCCGGTGAACGAAGTCTGTGAAGGTTTGGAAGTCTACCTTGAAGACTTACTAGAGTGATTGGGCGAGGTCTGTGTGACCTTAGCTCAAGGGGAATATAGTGAGGACTGAGTGTCCTGAGCTGCGTGTTCAGGACTGGGTGTCCAGGACTGTGTGTCCTCATATTTAAATACCTAGCCGCCCTAACCAGACATACAACTGTCATAGCAGTTGGAACTGGTCTACCAAATCTTTGTCTTCACCAAGCTCACTGGTTCTATCCTTCCCATCTCTTTATTTACAGTTGGTCCTTGTGAAGTCATTGCCTATTTGCATTGTCCATTTGTCTTCACTGGGTGACTTTTGTTCAGATTGGTTTCATATTATCTTCCATCCTGATCTGTACTGCCTAGCTGCTGTTAGTCTTTATGCTTTCACTTCATTGAACACTTGACTATGGTTTGTCTAGGGTAGTCTACCTTCCGCTGCATGGTTATAGGTTCATTTCTATCGTTTGTCTTCAAAACTCCCATGTTTTGAAGACTTTCATAAAAATCTCCTATTCACCCCCCCTCTAGTCGATATAACGCACTTTCAATTGGTATCAGAGCAAGGTACTCCCTTGTTCTATGTGATTTGGTTTAACCACCTGGAGTTTTAGCTATGTCGACTGCAGGGATAATTAAAGTCTCCGCTGCATGCCCCATCTTCGATGGAACTGAATATCCCTACTGGAAGAATAAGATGCGCATGCATCTTGAAGCTATTGATGTCGACCTATGGTATGTCGTCAGGAATGGCGTTCCCAAGTCTGGTGAAGGTGTCACCGCTGCTGATGTCAAGAAGTTCGTTCAACTGGACTCCACTGCCAAGAACATCATCTGTGGTCATCTGACCAAAGGACAATATGGCCGCGTGAGTGCTTTGGAAACATCTAAGCTAGTCTGGGACTGGCTCTCCAAGGTCAATGAAGGCGTCTCAACCCAGAGAGATTAGAGAATCAGTGTCCTTCGCAACCTCTTCAACCGCTTCAAGAGAAATGACAATGAGAATGTCCAGCTCACATTTGATCGACTCACTGACATCACAAATGAGCTTCAAGCTATCGGCGCCACTGAGATCACGAAGCATGAAGTCGTCAAGACACTCCTGAGATCACTTGACAACTCATTTGACACCCTAGCCCTGATGATTCAAGAACGTCCTAACTTCAAGACACTTGATCCGTCTGACATACTTGAGATGCTCAACACACACGAGTTTCAACTTTCTGAGAAAAGAGACATCTATGGTCCCAACTATGGGCGAACTCACGCCTTGAAGGCAAAAGCTGTCTCCTCATCTGAAGAAGAATCTGACAGCAGTTCTGATGATCCTGAAGACATTGGAAAGGAGCTTGCTATGCTTGTGAAGAAGTTCCAAAAATTCACCAAGAAGAAAGGCTTCAGAAAGTCTTCACGATCAAGCTCAAGGAATGATGAAGCTTCTGCTCATGACTACAAGAAGAAAACATGCCACAAGTGCAAGAAACCTGGCCACTACATCTCTGAGTGTCCGCAGTGGGACAATGAGAACAACAAGAAGAAGAAGAGCAAGGAGTATGACTCTGACGACAAGAAGAAGAAGAAATACTGAAAGTCTTCTTCCAAGTCTTCCTCAAAGTCTTCATCACACAAGAAGAGCTCATCTGGCAAGGCACGTGCGTTTGTTGGCAAGGAAATGGATTCAGAGGAGGAGTCCGCTTCTGAGGAGGCGGAGGTGGAGTCTGAGGAGGAGTCCGATTCTGGCGTTGCGAGTCTGGCTACAACATACGTTGCCAAGTCCATCTTCAACACTGAAGACAATGACTTAATCACCGACACCGATGCAAATGACAAGGACTACTCCGCTCTTACCTACTACTTCATGGCACGCGGTGCCAAGGTAAACACACACACTACTCACTATCAAACATCTAGTGAAGATGACTCCAATTGTGGTTCCAAACCCAGCTACAAAACACTTGCTAAAATTGCAACTGAACAACAAAAAGCTATGGAACATATTCAAAAACTGTTAGACAAAAGCAATGATCTGTTAGACGCTGAAATGACTCGATCTCAGTCCTTAATTGAAGACATAAAAAATCTTCACGTTAAGTATGAGGAACTTGAAAGTCGTCATGAAACGCTCTCAACAACTCATGAAAAGCTTTCCTATGATTATCTTCAAAGGAAGCAAGATCTTGAGAAATTGAGAGCGGCTCAGGAAGATCTTCAAAAGGAAAATGAGTCACTTCACGCCGAACAGATCAGTTCAGCTCAGGAAGGATTTGAACCACCATGTCTTAAATGCATCGAGCGTGACAACACTACTTCTGTTGCTGGGTGTTCTATTGCTGCTACTATTGCAATATCTTCAACTGTTGATGTGGTAACTAACCCCTCTACTAAGGATACCACTGCTATTGCTGATGAGAATGCTAGGTTGAAGACGTTGCTTGAAACAGGGATGTACAAAAGTCTCAAAGGGCATCAGACACTATGTGATGTCCTCAAAAGGCAGATCCTGAACCGAAACCCTAGGAAAGAGGGTGTTGGGTTCGAAAGGAAAATGAATGTTGATGGCTCTTACTGGAAACCTGAGCAGTACCCCAAAACCACATGGGTTGCTGCAAAGGAACCTTCAGCGGATCCATCCACCCTATCTGGCTTCACTTGTGCTAATCCCATTATTATTGATGAATCCTTTGGTGCAAACTATAAACTGTTTAAGAATCAGAATGGTGAAGTGTTTGCCAGGTATATTGGTAGTAACTGCAGGAATGGGCCACCTATGAAGAAAGTCTGGGTGCCGAAAAGGTGTTTGGAGAATCTTCCTGTGAATGTCGTCATGACACCACAAGTGAAGAAGACAAACCCCAGACCACAGGCTTCATATGGTCCAAAGGCTTCATACAGACAGTGGACTCACCTGAGTCGCACTAACGCAAATGTTTTGCAGGGAAACCTTACCCAGGCCTATGAATATGAGTGTGTTTCATCAAACCGCCATGTTCATAAGACCAAAAACTATTCTGCTTATCCTTATGAGTACTATTGTCCACCTGCAAGACTTTTTGCTAGGGCTCCAAAGCCAAAGTTCTCAGATGCTGCACTTAGACTCATTGCTTCGAAGCCACCCTTGAAGATGTGGGTGGCTAAGAAAGCTTAACTCTCTTTTGCAGGGAATGGTCTCCAGCCTAAAACCAAAATCGTCTGAAGCCATTGCTGGGGACCTTAAACATCTTGTAGGGTGCAAGATCAAATGCCCAAATGGTCTTATTATGTATTTTGTTCTTGAGTCGCTTGCCACTTGCCCTATCAGTCCTAACATCGATCTAAGATTTCATAATCACTTGCTCGTCAAATGTTTATGCTTCACAATTCTCTTCGTGAAGCCTATCCCCCTAACTGCACTGTAGGGTATGACACCAGCTGCTTCAGAATGGATTATTGATAGTGGGTGTACTAATCACATGACTGGCAAGCGAAGCCTTCTCATGGACTCAACCTTACGTCCATCTGACAAAAGTCACATCACATTTGCTGACTGGTAAAAGCAAGGTATTGGGTCTAGGTAGAGTTGCAATCTCAAAGGATCAACACATGGATAAAGTCATGCTTGTTGAATCCCTTTGTTTCAACTTAATGCCTGTCTCAATGCTTTGCGATTTAAACATGATTGTGATGTTTGGAAAATATCGTTGCCTTGTTCTAATGGAATCTGATAAGTCTCTAGTGTTTCAAGGGTACCAGAAAGATGATTTGTACGTGGTATATTTCTCAGCAGGACCACAACTTGCCGTATGTCTTCTAGCAAAAGCTTCTGAATGCTGGCTCTCGCATCGGAGGCTAGGGCATGCTGGCATGAGGAACCTCCACACCCTTGCAAGGAAGAAGCATGTCATAGGCATTGAGGGCGTCAAGTTCAAGAAGGATCACTTATGCGGTGCCTGTGAAGCAGGAAAGATGACGAGGGCCAAGCATCCCTCGAAGACAATCATGTCAACGACTCAACCCTTCGAACTGCTCCACATGGACCTTTTTGGTCCCACTCATTACTCAACTCTTACTACTACTGCTTATCTCTATGGCTTTGTCATTGTTGATGATTATTCAAGATATACTTGGGTGCATATAATCCTCTACAAGACTGAAGTGCAGGATGTCTTTAGACGCTTCGCCAATCGAGCCATGAACAACTATGGTGTCAAGATCAAGCACATCAAAAGTGACAATGGCACTAAATTCAAGAACACTAGTCTAGACACTTATCTTGATACTTTGGGCATTACACATGAATTCTCAGCTCTGTACACACCGCAGTAGAATGGCGTCGTGGAACGCAAGAACAGAACACTTATTGAGATGGCCCGGAGGATGCTTGATGAATACAAGACTCCAAGAAAGTTCTGTCCTGAAGCCATTGATACTGCATGCCATATCATCAACCGTGTTTATCTTCACAAGCTTCTCAACAAGACATCCTATGAGCTCCTTACTGGCAAGAAGCCAAATGTCAGTTACTTCAGAGTATTTGGTGCCAGGTGCTGGATCAAGGATCCACATCACACTTCAAAATTTGCACCAAAAGCACATGAGGGTTTTATGCTTGGATATGGAAAGGATTCGCACTCCTACAGAGTCTTCAACCTTTTTCACTATAAAGTGGTTGAAACAGTGGATGTGCGGTTCGATGAGACTAACGGCTCACAAAGAGAGCACCTGCCAAATGTGCTAGATGAAGTTCCATCCAGTGAATCAATCAAACTTATGGGAACTGGAGAAATCATACCATCTGAATCTCAGCCTGAAGAGGAACTTATCATCTCCGCACCTGATCAAACTGAAGACAATGCTCAGCCTGAAGACAATCCTTCTAACATGATAATGATCAGCAAGAGCAAAATCTTCGTCCTGTACATCCTCGTGTTGCAAATGAAGTACAGATTGAGAGAATAATTGATAGCATCAATGCACCAGGTCCACTCACTCGTTCGAGGGAAACACAGCTAGCAAATTTCTATGGGCACTTCGCATTCGTCTCAATATCTGAACCCAATAAAGTTGAAGAAGCCTTCATGGAACCTGAATGGATTCAAGCTATGCAAGAAGAGCTTCAACAGTTTGAGCTGAATAATGTATGGGAACTGGTTAAGCATCCTGATCCTTGCAAGCACAATATAATAGGCACCAAATGGATATATCGCAACAAGCAAGATGAGCATTGTCAAGTTGTCAAAAACAAAGCTCGTCTCGTTGCTCAAGGGTACACTTAAGTTGAAGGGATTGACTTCGATGAAACATTTTCTCGTGTGGCTAGACTTGAAGCCATACGCATACTGCTGGCCTATGCAAATCATCATAACATTCTTCTGTATAAAATGGATGTGAAGAGCACTTTTCTCAATGGCAAGATTGAAGAAGAAGTGTATGTTGCACAACCGCCTCACTTTGAAGATCCAAAACATCCTGACATTGTGTACAAGCTCAACAAGGCACTGTATGGCCTCAAACAAGCCCCTCAGGTTTGGTATGACACACTCAAAGACTTCCTGAAGAGCAAAGGTTTCAAACCTGGTTCCCTCGACCCCACTCTCTTCACGATGACATATGATGGTGAATTGTTTGTGTGCCAAATAGATGCGGATGACATTATCTTCGGCTGCACCAATCAGAAATACGTCAGCAACGCAACAACATCTTCATATCTCAAGAGAAGTACCTCAAAGATTACCTGAAGAAATTTGGAATGCAAGACTGCAAAGGCTTCACGACGCCAATGCCAGCCAAACATCATCTGGGTCCCGACGACAATGGTAAAGATTTCGATCAAAAGGTATACCTCTCCATGATTGGCTCTTTTGTCACATCCCTAGCTTCTGGTTTGCTCTGAGCTAGCTAGTCATGTGTTGCATCATGTTTAAATTTTGCCTAAAATTGAAATGGGGATTGACTAAGCCCTAACACCAAATGAATTCAACTAGGGTCAAAATAAAACCTTTTTCATTGAACTCAAAATGTCCTCTAAAAATGTTCAACATTTCTGGTTTGAGGTGGAAGCATCTACCAAAAATGGTTTATATTTTTGCAGGGCATTTTTGGTCACTGAATTAAACCATATTGTATTTGACTTTGGGCATTTAAATACTATAAATAATTTAAATGTTCAAATAAATGTTGGAAAATTGTTAGGGGTCACTGAAATAATTCAGAAAACACCCATAACTGTTTCCAGGATTTTATAAAATGACTTGATATTTTAAATCAAATCAAAAACAAATTGCAGAAAAATAGAAAAGATAAAACAGAACAGAATTATAAAAGGGAGAGAGTTTTACCTGGCCTCACCCGTGCAGCCCACCTGGCCGGCCCAGCTGGCCAGCTCCTCCCGCTGGCCCAGCCCACCGCCGCCTCCCTCCCCTGTCGCCTTCCTCCTCTGCCAGGAGGACGGGCACGCGCCCGGCGCGCGCGGCCACGCGCCCCGGCCACCTCCTCCCTGCTTCGGCCACCTCCTGCCTCCCTGCTTGCCTCCACTACTCCCTGGAGACGCCACGCGGCCCCACGAACTCTCTCACTCTCCCGTATCTCTCCCTCCGTCCCTATCCCCTCTGCTCTCTCTCTCTCACGATCGACCACGAGCACCCGAGAGCACCGACGAGCTCCACCGCGGCCAGTGTCCACCCCTCGCCTCGGCGATGCTTCCAGAGGAACCGCCGCGCCTTCCTCTTCGTCCCCACCAACTCACGTGACGCCGGGAGCCCTGCATCGCCGCCCACGACGCCGTTCCCCTCCTCGGCCACCGGAATTCGCCGCCGTTCGATTCACCGGCTCCGGACCATCCCCGGCCTCATCTCCGCCTCGAATGGATCCGCTGTGAGCCTCCGCTAACTCTCCTGTGCTCGCCCCCTCCGTTCTCGCCCCCTAGCCCCAACTCCCACCGCGGCCGAGAGCTTCTCGCCGCCGGCCATGGCGTGGCCGTGGCCACAGCCACCGCAGCTCGTTCCCGAGCCCACCATCGTGATCAGCACGATCGCATGAAACCGTAGACACCCACAACGCCTCCTCCCGTGCTCTGTAACGCCACCCCGAGATTGCCCGAGCTCCGGCAGCCGCAAAAGAGCTCGCCGCCGGCAGCTCCGGCCACCCCAGCTCCTCCCACTTGCACTACCAGACACGCGCGAGTCTGGGCTTCGCGTGGGTGGTCTCCGCCGCCCGAATGGTCGCCGGAGCGGCGATCCCGAGCCCCTCCGCCGCGTTTGCTGTCGCCGGCGGCTAAACGCCGGCGCATTAGCCCCGGTTGACCAGGGGGTTTGACCTCCCCTGGGTCAATGACATGTGGGCCCGGCCCTGACTAATTCTAGTTTAGGATTAGTTTAAATTTAATCAACTCTGTTAATTAATCCTGACACTGACCAGTGGGCCCGACCCCCCTAACCTTTTAATTAAATTAAATTAACCCCGGTTAACCCCCCCTGTCACTGACGTGTGGACCCCACACGTCAGGTTTGACCTGGACCGCCCGTTGACCTGCTGAGGTCAGCATGAGGTCATGCTGACGCCATAATTCATTTTCTGGAATTATTTTAATTCTAAATAATCAGAAAATTCCAGAAAATTGTATAAACTTCAATAAATCATAGAAAATTAACCGTAACTCCAAATTAAATAATTTATATATGAAAAATTATCA
>NC_057809.1:330055364-330056361 GCF_018294505.1 Triticum aestivum
CGACCGCCCCGAGCTCAAGTCCCTCCACCAAGAGCCTCAGCCCATCCCCAGCTCCCCGTAGGTACCCTCCCCGACCCTTTTGGTGGCCGGAACAGCGAATTGCACTTGCGCCGCCGCGTCGGGCTCGCCGGCGGCTAAACGCCGGCGCCCGCTGACCCGCTGACCGGCGTGGGTTGACCCACTGCCCGGTTTGACCTCCCCCTCTCCCCACTGACATGC
The DNA here is from genome assembly GCF_018294505.1 of Triticum aestivum. NCBI lineage: Eukaryota > Viridiplantae > Streptophyta > Magnoliopsida > Poales > Poaceae > Triticum > Triticum aestivum. The sequence goes on from NC_057809.1 coordinate 330,055,584, forward strand.
GGGCCCCGCCCGGCTAACTAATCCAGTTTAGATTTAAACTAATTTAACTTAACCTAGGTTAGTGCTAATTAACTAGGTTAGATTAGATAGTCACTGACCAGTGGACCCCACTGGTCAGGTTTGACCAGCAGCAGCGTCTGTTGACCTGCTGACGTCATAGTGATGCAGTGCTGACGTAGTAACTCTTTTTCTGTATTTATTCTTATATAGGAAATTCCAGAAATTGTTGCAAACTTCTAAAATTCATAGAAAATTAACCGTAACTCCAAATTAAATAAATTATATATGAAAAATTATCAGAAAAATTCAAGAAATCCATCTGTACCATTTTCATGCATGTTAGAACAACTTATCACTACTGTTTAGGGCAAATGAAGTGAATGGCATTTGAATAATCACATATGGAGTTTGAATTTGAATTTTATATTCAAACCAACTTCATTTAATCTGTTGCTAGTTGCATTAGCCCAAAACACATTCATTTTGCCATGTCATGATCATGCATCATATTGTGCATCGCATTGATTGTGTTCCTTTCTGTGTTGCCGGTATTCGTTCCCTCTCGATAGACGTGATACCGATGATGTGATCGTTGACACTGACGAAGACTCAATGTTATCTTCAGAAGTGCCAGGCAAGCAAAACCCCCTTGTTCATTCCGATACAATCCTACCCTCTCGCTCCTGCTCTCTTTTACTGCATTAGGACAACACCGATTCAACTGTTACATGCTGCGGTAGTTGAACCCCTTTATCCTTTGCATGACCTGTCATTGCCA
>NC_057809.1:330360888-330377689 GCF_018294505.1 Triticum aestivum
TTTCTCTCCACGTTTCGATCTCTAACTCTCACAACTACACAACCCGCCATTGCACCCCATGTCGAGCTCTCTCTCTCCCTCTCCCTCTCACCCTCACGCTAAATACATGCATTGCCTATCTAGCCCCCCAACCTCTCGTGCGTACGCACGCACGTTGTGTATCTAGGTCACTCCCTCGAGACTGTCTCACTCTTTCTTCTGCACGGCGGGCCACACTCGCCCAATCTCGCTCTCTTTATCTGAGTGTCGTTTAACTTCGTTTTCTTTCACACACAAATGATATATCTGCCTGTTCGGGCCTCGATCGACACACTCTATACTCTCTCACATAGATTGTCTATCTAGGTCAGTCCATCGAAGCCGCCCCCACTCTTTCGACCTCATGGCGGGCCATTCTCGCTCACTCTCTCTCTCCCTTCCTCTCTCTCTCCTCCTCTCTCTCTTTGTATGTCTCGATTGACCTCGCTCTTTCTCGGACAAAAACGATATATCACCATGTTTGAGCCCAATTTGACTTATTCACATTGTATACTCTCTCACGAACATTTTCTATCTAGGTCACTCTCCCCAACACGTCTTACTCTTTCGATCGCACGATGACCCAATGTGATCGATCGACCTTGCTTCCTCCCACGCACAAAATATATCTACACGTCTGTGACTGGATCATCTCCCAACCTCTATCTTACAGCCCTCACCCTTGCCAAAAGCTCAATCGGACAATATCTCTCCAGAGGATATATATTTGTTCCATGATTGTGGGACCACACTCACTTTGTCTCTCTATCTATATGTCTCTTGGTTGACCTCACTTTCTCATGCCGTATCTTCCACACATTGAAGCTACCTCTCCATCCCTCAGAAAGCCGGAGCTGTTTACATTGCGAGGGGCACTCCAACCTTGGATTAATTTGTGTAGGCATTTATTCAGGTCGGTTCAGATTATGTTTTCGTAGCATTCGTCCCACAACTACTCGAAACACCGTTGCAACCCCCGCAACTCCCCTAGTTGATTTCCCTCTGGCTCGGTCATCGCTCTCTCGCATGTCCTTTCTCGCCTTCAACGTCGCACCATGGTATTATTGCAAAAAACTCTGTTATTCTCTTCAATTATTATAAATAAGCTATAAACTACACACCGATAGTCCACTTGGAATGGAACAAATTTGGACCCACAAATTAAAGTGCTACAAACAACACGCCGAGGGGCCCACATGTCATGAAACAAATTCGGACTTGTATACAAATTAAAAAATAAAGGGCGAGGATCGCACATGCGACCAGGGCCTTCAAGCCACACGTCAATAGGTAACATACGTAGAACAACAATGTTTGTTGTACCTCCCTTTGTTCACATATTGTTTTTATATTACCACAACCTATTTAATTGATAACATGTAATATTACTTTTAGTACTATTCGCCTTCACTTATTGGTGGGTTCCATGTGTGCTCTCTCTCTCTCTCCCCCTTATGCGTTTAGACACACGGGCAAACACGAAGAACTCGTGGGCGATGTTGCTGTTGACCATATCTGGACGCATTCATAAGTTACGACACCAGTTTCACGTGCTAGCAGCACTAGTCAGTGTGTACGTGCAATGCATGTTAATTTGGAAGTATATTAAGTGCATGCGGATATTAAGTTGGATATTATTTGTGTGTTATTATGTGATTAGCACTATGTTTGGCATGAAATTAACTGCACGCTAAATGTGTTGAGCGCTCGACATTGAAGCATTCTAGGTCATTGGATGACAAGGAATACATGTGGCTTGATGGCGTTTTATATTTAATTTGATATGGCTCTAGCAAAACATTCAATCGATCAAACCATAGATTTCGTTCTATCCAACTCCAACTTTAAATTATACGACGATCGATCTAAAATAAATGGAAATGATAAACGTCCAGATTTTAAGCATGGCAATCCGAACCTTTTTCATGGCAAATTTAGATTATTCGGCGGCGGCAGGGGCGTCTTGCGGTGGGAAGCGGCTCCTCTGCCATGCTCTGTGTGTTGTCGGGCCACTGACCGACGGGGACAGCGTCATCTTACGCCCTTGCTGGTGTACTCCTGGACGTTGGCCCTAGTTTCAAAGAAGGGCACAATGTTCTGGACTTCGGTCTCGAGGAGCGAGGAAACTGGCGGGAGGAGGCGACTGGCATTGGTTCAAGGAAGCGGTCGGCGGCGACCATCCATGCCGCTGAGGGGGGCACTGGCACCCGCGCGGGACAAGCACTGTCAATGGCGCGGCGGAGACATTCGTGTGCACGGCCACCGGCACGGGCACGCATGTCAGTGCACATGCAGGCGCATGCGCTGGCACGGGCGTGCACGTTAGTGCATGCACAGGCGCATGCGCTGGCAGGTGCACGGGCGCGTGAAAGTCGGTGGGGACCTCGTGGGACCCTGTGGCATCAAGCTCGGCGACAATGTGCGGCTCCCAGCCCATCAATGCCACGTGGATGGGCGCTGGCGCAGTCGGGGCGACGGGAGCCGGAACATGAGCGGGGACAGGCGCGGCGTCTTCCCGCAAGGCCAGTTCAAGCTCTTCCCAAAGCGCCTTATGTTCTTGAGACTCCGGATGGGTGTCTTCCTCAGGAAACTGGAAGACTAAGGGCAGACCATCATGATGCAGCATGGCGTACGTTTAGGTCAGGCTGGTTGGAGGTAGACGACAGGAGAATCAGAGAGGAAGAGAGAAGATTGTAGTGATGCCGGGTAGTGTGGCATTGATTTTAAACTGCGGCACCGGCGACATTAAAAGTGGGAGCAGTTGGGATGAAGGTGGGCGGCGGAGCCTGGTCAAAGGGCTCGCCTCCCGGTGAGCCTGCATAGCGGTCTGCTCGCACGCCTCCCTGTCAACCGGCGCAGCGGTCTGCTCGCATGCCTCCCGTCGAATCACACGCTTGCTCGGACGGCACCTGCCGATGAGAAGCGGGACTCGTGGCGGCACATAAATGCCCACAGTTTCAATAGTGAAAGCGTTCGCCTTAACATGACAGGTCTTTGTTCCAAAATACCTTTGCTCTTCATTTGTGCAACTTGGCATAAGCAGCTTGTCTCAAATTGAAGAAAAAAATTACGAAGTAATATTTGTGCCATATCACGTGACCATGCTCAGTTTTAAGAATTTATGGTCACTTTTGGATTTTCTGAAATTAAAGATCGAGGATTCAAAACAATATCATAACCCGCGTCATGCAATAAATTTTCAAGCCATACATCTGTCCTGTTGTATTTCTTAAGAAAGGATTTGGTCAAACATTTTGCTTAGTTAGACTTCGGACAAGTTATATATGCAGAGCAAAAGGATAATCCCTCTATACCAGTGCATTGCCTGATATATTAACTCAAGTACTAGGAACGAACAAACGGGAAAAAATGGGCTCAACTCCGTGCTCATCCTGGTGTAGTAGTAGTACTAGGCAATGCAGTTGATGGGTGACCTTGGCGAGCGGCGACCGAGGGAATTGAACCGTGCTCGGCATGGTAGGTAACGTTGTCTAGTTACTTTTTTTTGAACACAACGTTGTCTAGTTACTAAAGCATCCCTCCGTTGTTCATCGGTAGTCATTATGGACCGGGGACATGAGGGGAATTTCCTAGGGCTGGAATTCTAGCCGCCAGATATTTCGACTCGAAATGTGGAGGCTCGACTTGTTGGCGTTGCCTAATGTGCGTACCACGCACGCCACTAGAAGGACACGAGCCCGGTTTTTTATTTTTTATTTTTTTAGGATCAACACGATCCAAGGTCTGGCTAGTACGCCGTTGGGTCCTACCATTTGAGAATACAGAAGGAACCTTTTAAGTTGCCGAACGAATCTATGTGTATTACAATGCCCGTATTTTCCTTGCAAATACTAATCTCAACGTGGTAATTGATTTATGACGACTTGTTGAATTAGAGTGAGTTTGTGATATAGTGATCTCAATGTGGATTTCACATTTCATGGTATCCCTGCTAAGTTTTTCAATGCAAATTCAAATTTAAAAGATGAACAATATGGAGGTGAGAAAACTTTGTATGTATCAAGCATATGACCACACACACAGACACCCACACACGAACACAACAACAATCCAATAAGCATAGTGCATCTATTTTTCCAAACCATGCATGTATGACACAAATTCAAAAATACTCCTTCTATTCCTAAATATTAGTCTTTTAGAGATTCCAACAAGCGACTACATACAGATCAAAATGAGTGAATCTACACTCTAAAATATGCATATATACATCCGTATGTGCCAGTCCACTTGAAATCTCTAAAAAGATTAATATTTAGGAACGAAGGGAGTAAAATGTAAGACATGCATGGTCCTCAATTCAATATTTAAAACGAACATGAAACTGGAACAGGAATATTAAGTCTAGTACTACAGTACATGCAAATGTTGTGTTTAATTAGGCGGAGCTATGATTGTCGGGGGTCACCCCCTCGACCTTAGATAAAATTCTGAAGCTCTGTTTAGAGTTGTTCAGATTATATTTGTCCTCACCCTCCCAACCACCGATTGGTTGTGCACCCCCATCCCTCCTCCCAGGAGAATATCATGTGCCCCCGTACCTTCTATTCTATATGCCGATACGAGTTGCTTGGAGCTTGTAGATCTGAGATATAGCAGCTCACATGATGTCTTAATATTTTTACAGGAAACCTTGATGAGTTTGAGAATTACACACAATTTGTACAAAAACTACTCAAATGCCCTTGGATCCCATATCCAACGACCTCGAAGCTCATATCATGGTAGCATCTAAGATGAAGGAGGACATCATATTCTCCTGTATGTAAGAATATCATGTGCTACCACACCTTAGATGCTTTGGTGATACAAGCTCTTCGGAGCTGTTGGATTTGTGACCCAATGCCTCCTCGGTAGTTTAAATGGTTTTTTGCAGAAAAGCCACCAAAGAGTTCGGCCACTGCTTACAAGCACAAAGGCTGCTCAGATGCCATTGGATCTCAGATCAAACGACCTCGAAGCCGGTATCACCGTAGCATCCAAGCTATGAGAGCACCTTATGTTTTCTCGCACGGGAGAATATGAGGTGCTCCCGCACCGTAGATTCTATGGTGATACGAGTTCACGGAGATCTAACGGCCCACAGTAGGAGGTTTGAATGTTTTTGCAATATAGGGCTGAGAGAGTTTCAGAATTGTGCAGAAAGTACAAGTACTACGCATGTGCCATCTGATCACTGATCATACGACCTAGATGCTCATATCACTGTAGAGGGTAATTAAGCTACGGGGAGCACCTAATATGAGCAACGGGGAGCCATTGGATCCAAGATGCAGCGGCACACACGAGGCCTGGATGTTTTATTTGCAAAAAAACCTTTGGAGAGTTTGGAAATTGCGCATAATTACAAAGACTACTCCCAAGCCATTGGATCTCACTTCCAACGGTGTAAAAACTCATATCACCTTAGCATCTAAGCTGCGGGGTGGATGTGAAATTCTATGCCGCTGTCATTTTTGTTTTGTAAACTTGCAAAATATGTGTAACTTATGCCGTTACTAGTCTAACCGCGCAAAGTGTTTGTTCAAAACCCATCCTACACTGAAATATTGGAACAACACATGGGGGTCCCACTTGTCATTAATCAAATTTGGACCTAAAACTAACAAATCTGAAAGACGAGATTCGGACTGGCAACCTGGACTACAAAGCGTAAGTCGATAGCCTGAAACAACAACGGTTGTTGGCTTTGTCCCATAACTTGATTTTATACAGTATTACATTGAGTACAGTAGAGGGAGTGCCTCGTCTACACGTGCATGACCGTTGACTCACTTACTGGTGGGTCCCTGGTCTGCGATCTCTCTCTTCTCTCCATCGTCTAACCTTTGCACAGGCACACACGAAGAGCGGCGCTAGCTTGCCGTGGTGTTATTACAACTAAAAAAAGCTGGAAAAATAGAAGAATCGCCTAGAACAAGAGACGTTGTGGCTGGTCGAGATGGAGCTAACCACACCTATCCTCCGTGCCATGTTAGCATGATGAATCTATGTGGCTAGTGGGGTGTTTTCGACCGACTGGCTGGGTCCCAAGGTCAAACCATAGGTACTACGTCTGATACAGCAAATTTTTAGACGCACATTTTTCCTCCATGCCGAGACATGGCACACCCTACCGCGCGGTTTCGGGGTCCTCCCGGGTGGTGCACACATATATTCTTCCTGACGTGGGACGCCCTATCGCGCATTTTTGCCGAAGCAAGTAAATAAATGAGTCGTCAAATCACGAAAGACCACTTTTCCCGCCGAGTACATCAGTGAAGCATGGTGGCTAGCTAGTTGGACTAGTTCGACCGATTAGCTAGGCCGCCGCCACATTTGTTTTTTCACCCCTTTTTTATCTACTTGCTGGCAGGTAAATTTAAACATCCACCGCGGTGTTGCTCTGGTGTTTGAGTGCGGCAGGATTTTTAATTTTTTGATTGACGGGAGCAGGCGCGGGAGGATTTTTTATTTTTTGATTGACGGGAGCAGGCACGGCAGCAATTAGTCACGATGACTCCGCCTGTAAAACCCACTGCTCCCTGATGTGAGAAGTCGCCGACTGGTGTTTTACCATGGTGAAAACCAAAAGATTCCCCGCTCCTCGGCTGGCTCCCTCCGCCTTCCCGTAGATTGCATTGCCTTTCAGCTGTTTTGCCCCCTGCACCACCAACGTCGTGCGCCTCGAGAAGCAGAGGGACTTCAGTGGTGTTTAGGTGCCCTCTGCATGGGCATGTCCATGTCTCGGTGCAACATGACCGTTGGATCAAACTCAGACGGTGCAGATCAGTCACTGTAGCACAAAGCGTGTGGGTGTGTTTGGTTGCATTCTCATCTCAATATAGTGTGTATGTCACCTTACGAATACCAAATAATCCCAAAACACTTAGGCACGGCACATTAACTTCCTCCCCGTTTCTTGTTTTGTGACATATCAACCAATAAGAGACGTGGGCCGTGCATGCTTTCAATGAATTGAGACAAATAAACATGACATGCAGTGGTTAGTTCATTGCATGCAATGCTATTAATTTGCAAAAAGACATTAAGTTTTCTCATTTTCCTCTCCGCCTTGGTCGCAGTGCACAACGTAAGATGACTTACACACCTAGATGGAGTAGTTGTTTCCTCTTCATGTATTTGTGTTAACCTACTAGTGTGGACTCATGAACTCTGCCAAACACCCAAAAGTGGGTCGAGGAGGGAACTTTTGCTCCCATCCCGTGCACCCTTCATACACCCTGCCTAACACTATTCGTGCTTCATATGGTTCATGTTTCGTGGAGTATTGTAGCACCGTACTCTCCGGTGCGCTGTAGACCTAGTTTTGTTAACATTGATCTCACCGTTCATTCTTGACCGGACAGTCGAGAAAGCGGTACTATGTTACTACATTACTGTTCATGTAGTTGACATGCACACAACATCATTTGTTGTCGTCATATCTTACTACACTAGCAACAAGATTATGTAGTACTGACATATGAACCACTGCACATGCCTAGTAGTAGGAGCACTGTGTATGTTCAAGTGGCTGCCGTGTTTCGCACTCCTCCGTCATAAGAGTGGAAACGCTTGCTGTAATCATTTTTTTCTTCAGAAAAACAGTGGACATTCTCTACCGTGTGGATCCTCCTCCAGCCATGGACTAAATTACTCACTTTCACCGACATGTGGGACAGCCAGCATCGGGGTCCACCATCCATGCACTAAATTACTCCGTAGTAGAGTGACGGTAGACTACCCCGATCGAAGCACCGTAGTAATTCCCAATGAGCCGTCAAATCACAAAAACCCCTCCTTTCCAGCAGTAAGTTGGACTGACGAAGCAAACATCATTTCACTCTTCTCTCTCAGCTTCCTCTCTACCCAACCCTCGCTTCTCCCTCATCTTGCTCCTCATTTCTTCAAGAAAACCCCGACCTGCTTCTGCCATTGTTCTTCTCTCCCAAAGAAGGAAAGGTGAACGCATCAATGGTGTTGATTCTGGCCAAGGCCCGGTCTTGCAACCCTGAGACTGATCCTATAACTCCCTCTCTTTTCTTCTTTTGGGTTTGTGATTATGGTTTCTTTTATTTTATTTCTACTTTACAATTTCTTGATGAACGCTGGAGCACCGGCCGAAGTGATGTCTATGGCTCTGGCCAAAACCGTCGAGGCTCATGGTACGAAGAAGCGCAAGCACCCCGCCGAGACTACCGCAGACAATCTCAAAGCCATCGCCATGTCCAAGCCCCCCTCTCCGGGATCCCTCATGAAGCAAGTCCAGGTAATATCTCTTCTTGACGATCTTTTTCTCGATCTTGATCGTGTTTTTTCATCTAACACGCAGTACTAGTACTAGTAGTACAACTTTCTGGGTGATCTTGCATATGATTTTTGTGTGCCAAATGACGGTTCTAAATTCCTCTTTTGACTAAAACATGCGAGAGGTTGACACTGATTTCTTATAGATTACTTTCAACTACTCCCTCTGTCCCAAATTTCTTGTCTTAGTTTTGTCTAGATACGGATGTATCTAATACTAAAATGTGACTTGATACATCCGTATCTAGACAAATCTAAGACAAGAATTTTGGGATGGAGGGAGTACTTTATGAACATCAATGCTACCTTTGAAGAGGGTATATTTGCCTTAGTAACTTGTGTTATGAATATTGCAAGTAATCCCTCTTCTCTCGTGCCTTTGAAGACATGTTCTAGTGTCTTTGTTCACTCATTTATGTGTGTATATGTAGTCATATATGGAGTATAATATCAAAAATCATCTTATATTTCTGAACGGAGGTAGTAATAAAATATGGTTTCTGTTTGAATTAGAACCAGGTCCACGGTGGAGATGATGTTCTCAAAGTCATGCTGTGTGAACTAGAAGACATGAGGATGAGTTCTACTACTAAACTATCCAGCTGTTGTGTCCTTGTCGCCACGTGTCCTGAACTAGTATTTTCCTATAGCATTGTTGTCAGGCGTGTTCTCGAGGTTGTACTTGACCACAACAATTTCCTGGCTACATGTTCGATTACGAAGGGTGTGGTTCTTGTAAAGCTTCCCAACAAATCTGATGCGGCCTATCTTCATGATCATGTTTATGAGTGGAAAGACCACTCTGTTAGGTTCTCCAAGGTTGACAAGATGGTGATGGTGCATGTAGACATCTCTCACGAAGTCCATGGCCTAGTCAGTTATGCGGGGTTCATCCCGTAGGTCGGTGGCAAGAAATAGTCTGCAGAGTTTAATTAGTGCAACTTTTCTTGTCTGTAGTAAGTACTATTGTTCAATACTTGATTTGTGTTTTGTGAACCCTGTATTGTTTATTAGTACTGCCGCTTTTGGTGTGTGGTCAGTCCTGAGAATGGTCTATGTTAATGTCTGTCCACTCAATTCAGTCTGTATATTTTGAAGTATCCAGATCATCTTTTTTGTGAGGACGTTTTATCAATTATGGTTACACTCCAATATCTGTATGCATTGCAGGGTTTATTGCACCCACCAGGATTTCCAGTCCCATGGATGTTCGGTCCATACGATTTGTCATGACCTTTGGACTGTCCTGCTTGTGGGAGTAGGTGGGGCCCCTGCATGTCACGCGTAGTTGGACGATAAATCTTCTATTTAGTACTTCAACATAGTGACTTCCTGGTAAGGATTTACTCGTGTCACATCAAGTAAATCTTATTGATTTACTCTCTAAATCTTATTGATTTAATGTCATGTTTTCTTTCTTTTCCTGTAATTTTATGATGCAGGTTTTGCCATGTGACATTCATCACGGAATAAACCATTTGGTTTGCTCTACGATGGCTATTTTTGTAGGTTTCACTTCTTATGTCGTGTCAGTAACAAAGGCACTGTCCAGCACTTATATTACTGGAAAAAATGGGATCAGTATGTTGTCTGAGTACAAGCTGAATCCCTATGATGAACTACGGTTTGGTTTAACAAAAACGCCACAATTAGTCCTTCTCGCGTTTAAAAGAAATGAAGAAAAAAAACTGGATCATGGTCACGAAGCCTAGTCAAGTTAGAAAGCTGATCATAGCAGACCAGAAACGATCACCACTATCTCTCACATCGGTACCACCTTCAGCAACGGATCGAGCACCGGCAGTTGCTCTAGCACTGACAGCGGCAGCAACTCAGTCTGATCCAACTGAGGATTGGGCACCGACCACGTCAGCGGATCAGGATGATCTACCGGAGGATCGGGCATCGACACCAGGCACCTACTCCGACACCAGCACCAGCTCTACAAGGAGCACCATCTCCGGCAGCAGCAGTGGCTTCGGCACCTGCACCAACACTTGCATTTGCATCTGCTCCGGCCCGTGTAGCAGCAATCGAACGAGCAGTTGCACCGGCAATAGACTGGGCTGCAGTTCGCAATTCATATACCAAAGTCCTTACAAAAACCGACATGTCCACCTTCTTGGTAAGCATTGGCCGCCCAAATGTTCCGTTCTTTTTTATTTCCATGTTGTTTTGCATGATTCACTGTGTTGATCTAACTGTTTGGGTATGTCTTCTTGTTTGCAAACAGAGAATTCCTAGAGCTACGAGGGAGTCTTTCAACAATCCAGGCGATAACGGCTAAGTTTCTCTTACCATGCGCAACCTTGGTGTGAATGAACCTGCTCAATATACCGTAAGTACAAAGGATGGTCAAGGTTCAAATCTAAATCACATCTTGCGGTAGGGGATGATGTCAAAATCGAACTTTCTCGGCAAGGAGAGCTGGTCCAAATCAACTTTGAAATTCTTCAGTACTGCCGAACAGATCTATCCGCCGAGAGATTTTGATGTAATACTCTAGCATGGTGAAACAAGTGTCATGTGTCTATAAGTAGTATGACAGTATCATTGATAGAATTGCAACTCTGATTGCTGGTTAGGAACTGCCGTTTGATTTCATTCCAACAGCTGTTGTGCTTTATTCAATTTTGTGTATTCGCCTTGCGACAGCATTTAAAACCAGCGCCGTACTGACCGCTTGCAATATGAAAAGCGCTGAGGTAGAACACATGGGCCCCGAAACATGCAGGCCCACCGGCCTGTGGCCCAAAGTCCAGAACCGTGATCCTGTCTGAGTATTTCTCAGCTGAACCCCCATAATGCCCGTGCGTTGCACGTAACATCAAGATGCATTTATATGAGTATTTTCTCTTGTGAGAGAAAAGGATGAATGAGGGAAGGCCTTATTTGCAAATGCGGAGAGGTGTGTGGGTACCTTTTTGCAAAATTGCCATAGTTTCCTTCCAATCCGTTAGATATAAATCCGACGGCCTATATTGCAGGATGACAGGCACACCATCATCATCAACTCGTCTATACCATGTTAAAAAAACTCTGTTTTGATAATTATATATGTTATATATATTCCCCTTGCTTTTTCTTATGTATAAAGTTGTGATATAAAAGATCTTTATATTTCTTTACATGGGGAATATCTCTCTGTCAAAAATATATCTATGTGTAATAACTAGTTACTCCTGTCTTTGTACTTCCTTGCGCTGATATGTGGGGCATCCGGCAACAGGGTCCACATGCCATATGCACCAAATTAGAGTGCACAACTGCACGGTAGACACACCCCGGTTGTAGCGCCGCATTAATGCCCAATGAGCCGTCAAATCACAAAAACCCCCACCTTTCCAGCTTTAGCAGTAAGCTAGAAGGACGAAGCGGCAATATTTCACTCGGCCTGAATCCCTTCTCCCTTGTCTACTTGTTCATAGAAAACCCCCGCTCGGCAATTTCATAGGGTTTTCTCATGGAGAACCTGGTATGAATTCTTCATCCATCCCCGATAAATCCATGTCCCTTGGTCGCGGGTACTCCTAGGATGGCAGCCGCCGCCGTTGATGCATTTTTCTTCCTACTGAATCTAGTGTGTTTCATTTGCAGTGCCCAAAGTGCAAGGACCCTATAGGTTTCTGCGCCCTCGGCGAGACGCCACACTTGTTCCTTCTCATCCTAACACAGGATTTTAAAACGCGCACAGTATGTTCCTAGAATCGTCTTCTCTATCCGGGAGGGTGTGGTTTTTTGAACATGTTGTCGACTAATTTGGAAATTTGGATTGCTATATTTGGATAAAAGGTACTAGTACCATGGTCAACACTGACGTGAAGGAGGAAAGTATTTCTAGATTTGGATAGGGGAATACATTGTGTTCTCATATTATTTTTCCCGCAGTGCATTCCTTGCTCTTCCAGAACACATGTACTCAAGATACTCGGCCTTGCCCTAACTGAATACACCAGTTTAATGGTAATAGTGAAGACAAGCCATGGATATAAGTTTCGAGTTGGGTTCATGAACCAAGAAGATCACTGCTTTTTTATGGCCAAATTTGGATAAACTTTCTCAAGTGTTATGGACTGAATGTTGGCGCACGAATGTTGATGGAAATAGCAGAACCTGGTCTCATCTTCACTGTGATCTTCCACCCCAACATCATTCCAATTTTTCATCCATGTTAGTTTTGTATCTAGTTCTTGGTTGTTGCCTCGATTACTTCTTAATCCACCTATCCTGTCTAACTGATAACAATTTAACTTTAGAAGTAGCAATGAATCTCTCACGAAGATGCTACTTCTAACTAATATTTTCTTATAATTGGTGGCACGTGTAGGTTTTTTTAGAGTTAAGCAGGCTGCTCGTTTGTTATTCTGTAACAACTCAGCTGTTACCGATGGCACTGAAGTTGACTGGGACAACATCCACAAGTTCCTACACTTTATTGATCGTCTTGAGGTCCTTGTGTGGCATTTCAATGGTGGAAGGCCACGTGGAATATGTGTGCCACTGCTGCACTCGTTGAACGGGTACAACTGTGTCAAGAAACTTATGGTACGAGCTATTTTCTGTTATATATGTTGTTCATAAACTATTGCTTATACACAGTTTTACAGCTGCGATCCTCTTGAAACAAAAACTGCCTAGTTCTATTGTTCCTATACATATGCCTGACCATGGTCGGGTCAGACTTGTGCTTGGTCACAACATGATGTTTATGTCGACCTACTCCATTCCCCTTGGAGGTGAAAAGATACTTATTCATGGGTGGTCTCAAATAATGAAGGCCCGTCCATCTTGGAGAATAGGACAGAAGATTATGTTCCTGCTTTTCCATGGATCTAAAGCGAATATCCTGTTTATTGACCACATTGCGAGATGAAGCCGCTTTCAGAAGGTTGTGGATGCACGGGGTGGCGCCTGGGCCTTGTCCTGGGGCTTGGCGGCCTCACTCTTGGTTAACTGTAGGCAAAGTAGCACTGTTCAAGGCGTGCTTTGTGCGGTTGAACCGTTATAAGTACTCATACTGCTTTCAGCTCTAGTTGTTAAGAGCCCCTGCTGGTTTCAGTTAAGGTTCTTAAGTACTCCTGCTGCTTTTACAGTCTGTCGTGTTTCTTCAGTCATGTCTTCCTCGAGCCACCAAAACCAAACCAGCGCCGGCGGGGCTGCCTGCTTCCGCCTCCCACGGCTGGCTGCGCCTTAGCGCACGCATCACCGCCCCACCGTCTCCTAAATCGTTAATGTCGACGTCTGAAGCCTCGTCGTCGTCCTCCGCGCGCTTTGGTGCGCTCGCCATGGCGCCACCCTCTCGCGTTGTCAACATGGTCAACAAACAACAGGAATCGGCAGAAGTACGTGGAGAGGATGACATTAGGGTCCACCATGTCAGTGTACGGAAAAATAAAATGCTTCCTCCTAGCGTTTTCCTGACATCTGGGACCCATGACATTGTGAGCGTATATAGTCAATAGACAAGAGAACAACACAAGATCGGCTGACACCTGGGACGTAGCAGCTCAAACAGTAATTTTTTTTGTTATTGTTGAGTAGGAGCAAGGTTTGAACTGGGCTGTGGGCCGTGTAGCCCAGGTTTATATTTTATGTTCACCATGTGACCAGCCCAGCTAATTTTTCTTTGTGAAAATGAGCCTAATTTATTTTTTCTGAAGAATACCCAATCCAGGCCTACTTATTTTTCTACGCCCTCATGGAGTGCAACTCTTTCAAGACGCCTGCAAATCTTGAAAGTAATATGAAATGGGTTGTAAATATAAAAACAGATGACAAATTGGCAATTACTTTATAATTTCTGAATTTTTTCACATTTTCATATTCCTATTTCACTAGGCATTAACCTAATTTAAATATATCTTCAAAGTACTTTAAATCTGGCTCGACATTTCAGTATTAAAAATATTTTGGAACCCATAGAAACATGCGAAATTGGCCCTGGCCAACCAAAAAAACGGACTGCAATAAATTGCATAAGAAGTCGCAATGAGCTATATACAAATTATTAAAAAAAGAGGGAATGGTCTGACTTATGGGCCTATTAAGTTGACGCGTATGCAAGATTTTATTAGAAATTATATACGTCAACAAATGATTCTAGAAGACGTAACCATTGGATGTCAATCCAACGGCCGTCGTGTTTCTTCAATCTCTGATCTTCTTGCTCCAGCCGCCCAATCCAGCGCTGGCAGGACCGCCTGCTCCCGCCTCCCGTGCAGGCCTCACCACCCCCTACTACTCCCAGCGCTAGCCAAGGGATCCCTCTACTCACCCACACCCCCTGTTATTCTACGGCGATCGCAGCCTCACACCGCAGCCGAACCAGTGAACCCTCGTACTCTTCTCCGTGTGGGCATCCACTGCCACGTCTTCCCCGGCTCCACGTCGACCCCTTCCAAGGCCTCGCCGTCGTCCACCACACTGGTGCTCTCGGCGCGGCGTGGTCAACGTGGTCAAGGAACGACTTCCATCGGAAGAGTACTGTCGTGGAGAGGTTGACAGCTGGGTCCACGGCAGCCGCAAGGAAGTGCCTCCTTATTACGCAGAAAATAATTATTCCTCCACCTGATAGCTAGGACCCACCGAACGGGCCACCGTATTTGGCGAAAAAATGTTTCCCCCCTGACTGTTGGGACCCATCGGACGGGCCACCGTATTTCACGAAAAAAACTTTCCCCCCACTGTCAGCTCGGACCCACCGGAAGTGCCTCCTTATTACGCACAAAAAAATGAATACTCCCCCTGCTAGTTGTTACCCACCTTGGTGGGAGGCTGACTTGTGGGCCTACTAAGTTGACGGGGACGGAGTGCTTTGTCAAATTAGTCAATATGAATGATTCTAGCTCCAGTGACCGTACAATGTCAATCCAACGGCCGTAGTGCTTCTTCAACCTCTAGTCTTCTTGCTACAGCCGCCCAAACCAGCGCCGGGCGTGCCTCGTGCTCCTGCCTCCCGTGGCCGGCTGCGATGCGGCGGAGACCTCACCGCCCCTACTACTCCCACCGCTGGTCAGGCCATCCCTCTACTCACCCACACCCCTTGTTATTCTGTGGCAACGGTAGCCTCACACCGCAGCGAACCAGTGAACCCTCATACTCCACTACACGTGGGCATCCACTCCCGTGTCTTCCCCAGCTCCGCATCGTCCCCTAGGCCTCACTGTCGTCCACCGCCCTGGTGCTCTCGGCGTGCCGTGGTCAGTGTGGTCAAGGAACGACTTCCATCGGACGTGGACTGTACGTGGAGAGGCTGACAGCTGGGTCCACGACCGCAGCAAGGAAGTTCCTCCTTATTACGTGCAAAATAATTATTCCTCCACCTGACAGCAGGGACCCACGAGACGGGCCACCGTATTTCGTGAAAAAAACGTTTCCCCCTGACTGCTGGGACCCACCAGCTACATCTTCGCATGCAAGGAAGTGCGTCCGGGCAAAAAAACATTTTGCCCCCATGACTGTTGGGACCCACCAGCTATATCTTCGCACGCAAAGAAGTGCCTGATAGTCGGGACCCACCTAGTCAAAGCATATGTTGCGTTGTCATTCCGGTCGCGAACGTGTATGTAGATACTGGTTGATGTAGAAACGCGCACGTGTCGTAGTAGAGGTGCGCACGTAGCATGTACACATATGTACAGCGGCCAGTGTGCAAGAAAGAAAATACAGCCACGTATGTACATACGGGCAGGGTCTCAAACGCCTACTCGCGCATACATACGCCCAGGGTTCGTGTACATGGCTAGGTCGGAACGGAGAAACAGCGTCGTCGTCGTGTTCATTGGGAGCATTGGGAGCAAACCAGCTGGGTCGGAACGGAATGCGTCGTCGTGCTCATTGGGAGGGCTTGGACGGAACAACCAATGGAAACGAGGCCTGGCGTACCACGGAATGGAGGAAACGGCCTTGTGTTCGACCGGCCACATTCAAAACAGGATCTTGTTCATCGGGAGGGGTCTGACATACCGCAAAACGGAGGAAACGGACCTCCTACGGTCGAAACGAGGGTCGTTTTGATCGGGAGGGGTGTGGCGTACCGCTAAACAGAGGAAACGGACTTGTGTTGGAGCACTACGGTCGAAACGGGGGTCCTATTCATCGGGAAGGGTGTGGCGTACCATAAAACAGGACTCCACGGGATACTGTTCATCTCCACTGTCGACCCCCTCCAGCCTCCACGGGCTACTGTTCATCCACCGTCGACCTCCTCCAGCCTCCACCTGCGACTGTTCATCCACGGGGTCCTGATCATCCAGCCTCCACCGCGCGCAACTCCACCGGCTACTATTCAACCAACCCTCTCCACGGGCTCTTGTTCAACCACCCCTCCACGGGCTACTGTTCATCCTTCCCTCCATCGTCTACTGTTCATCCTGCCCTCCATGGGGTGGTCCTATTCATCCTGCCCTCCACGGGTTCCTGTTCATCCAGCCCCAACCGGCTCGATCGATCAGGGTACTGTTCATCCAGAGGC